>NC_052118.1:9141106-9171343 GCF_012273895.1 Zerene cesonia | reverse complement strand
ATAGTGGCGCAACTGTAAGAATACCGTTAGATTTAAAATGTTCCTGAAACTATTTCCGTTAAATTTGAAAACCAAATTCTACGCTTTTTTGTGTTGATCCATAACTTTTAGCCGTAAACCAATTCGAAACTCGCATGCTGTTTACTTCGTCTAGATTTCAACCATTTACCAACAACAGTATTTAGCAATCTCACAAGCTTGACTCACTTGTTAAAATAAATTAAAACGGACCATGAAAAGAACCGGGTACAATTATAAATCCATTTGCATAATTGTGCCCGGTGAAATCCTGGCCGGTATCTGGCCTTGCGATTAAACTCTTTGGATTAGATTATTTAAGTGGAAGGCTATCAAATCTTGATTATTCTTTATTCCATAAAAAATGTTCCTAAGTTTTGTGTTCGATAAAATCGAATGATGTATAAATATCGCAAAAATACCAGTTGCATTTTGTTGGCTTTCTAAATCTTCATAAACATTCATAAGAGGGGCTACTATAATATCCATAGTTAGAAGGTCGGTAGTAAATTGACATTGCTTCATCGTCTTATTGTTAATATAGTTTAACTAGCTGCGCCCCGCAGTTTTACCTGCGTAAGTCCATATTCCGATAAAAAGTTGCCTATATGTTATTCCAGTTGTCCAGCTTTCTACGTACCAAATTTCATTGCAATCGGTTCAGTAGCTTTGGCGTGAAAGAGCCACAAACACACACATATCCTTACACATTTTCGCATTTATAATATTAGTAGGATATAATTTTTTGTAGACTTGAGACGTTTTACTAAAACATGGAAGTAACCATTTTTTAGTGTCATATTCTTCTATCTTAAAATATATTTATTTTCGTTTTAACTGTACTTTCTTCTTCTTATATTGAAAATGAGTATAAAAACAAAATCAATAGATAAACCTTAGCATAATTATCTTAGGTTATGACTAAAAATTCATCCAAAATTTGATGATAAAAACGTTACATAACATTTTTTAGACTATCTGATTCCTCAAACTTAAAAAAAAATCGAATCGGCCAGAGAACGTTAACTATTAAAATGATATTGATAATAAAGAATAATTAAGATAATAAAGAAGAATAATTTCCTATGAAAATATATGCAAAGGATATGCAAAGAATAAGTAGCCAAGACCACACAAACGCTTTAAATAGGACGATAAATTCTAGCAACCCTCTACAGCGTTACATTTTAATTAGGGGGTCATTAATGTTCATTTGAAGCAAGTTTTGCATCATTAACGTCTATAGTTAATACTACAAAACTCTGGTCGGTTTCTTGATAAACAGAATTTATAAGCAGCGAAACGGGCTTTTAAACTTTTACTACGCAATACTCTCTTGGTGCCTCGTCCTTAGAATTTAACACGAATATTAGATCATTTTCTAGGAGACTGGTGGTTGTGAGTACGTCGTTCGTGACATATTGTAGTGAATTGAGACTATTATCCGGTTCAAATGTTGTTAGGGTACCTTTTGGAGTTGTGTTATGCGATAGACGTTGCTTTCCCGACAGCCATGCTATTTGCTAACGTCATATTCGCTCCATTCCAAAAGGTGGAATTCTAACTGCATTTGAAATTAGTTGTATAGTAGCTGTGTGCTTCTTTTTAGTCCGTTCTTCGAATTTATAAAGCTATTACCCTTATCTAAATAGAAACAAGAAAAATAATTTAATTCCGTGCAATTATTCATGAGTTAGAATTCAAGTGAATGAAGCCGTTCCTGAGTTATGTAACTAACGCGACTTTGTTGTGAAGTCATTAACCGCTGATAGAAAAATCGGTCGGGCAGTTCGTTAGTTGATCCATAAAAATTGTATATTATATAAGATAACTACGCTGTTCTGCCTTGCTCTTATCATTTAGGGGTATGAAAAATATATGTTGGCCGATTCTCATAGATACCAGATAAGCACAAAAAAATTCATCAAAATCGGTCAAGCCGTTTCGGAGGAGTATAGCAACGAAATCTGTGACACGAGAAATTTATATATTAGGAATATGAAATGTATGCTTCGGACGTTTTCTAAATGAAGGATAATTAGCCAAAGGAAGTTTTTGTTACAACGTTAATTAGAAATTCAATTAAACAATAAACATAATAATTTTTCAATTATAACATACAACTTTCAACAAATATGAAACCTGCCGTAGCAAGGAAAAGATAATTTACATACTTTAAAATTTTTGAAGCTGAATTTACATAATTTACCCGGATAACTCTGTTATAAGCAAAATGTTTATTTGACGGGCTAATTAAGTAGTTATAAGCGGGTTATGAAGGCATTTAATTAATTGTTTGTTGACTGTATGTTGATTGTCTCCACTCGTATGCATTTGTTTAAGACTGAGTGGTTTTGTATTGCAACTTCATATTAACAGCAGCTTCGGGTATTTCCTTTTGTAAAGTTAGTAACTTTTTTATTATGAAATTATGTCGTGAAAGTGTGGTATAGAAGCACTGATTTTTCTACCCAGTATTTATTAATTGTTTTTTTTTTATTTATTTATAATTATTGCATACTAGAGCTTCGCCCGTGGTGCATATATAGCCTATAGCCTCAATAAATGGGCCAGTTAACATTGAAAGAATTTTTTAAATCGCACCAGTAGTTCCTCAGATTAGTGCGTTCAAACAAACAAACTCTTCAGCTGTATAAAATTAGTGTAGATTAGTTTTTTTTTTACAAAATTTCGCCAAACTGCTAAGCGGTTTGTTAACTTTACCAAAAACGAAGGATGTTTTAATTCGACTCGATTTTGTTTTTGGTTATGTTGTTTGGTGTTATTACATGGATTTTTAGCCGATTGATGTGATTCTTTTTGTGTTTGATAGAAAATTTTATGTGTTAAAATGTGACAAAATAGTTGTCAATTGGTCCCATTTTTAAGCTGGAGTTCCTCCCCAGGAACATGAGTGACCTTTTGTAAACATGTATTACTTTAATGATACATCTACAGACTATAAACGTCTTATATTATCCCGAGAAGAACTATCAAGTCTTATATTGTACAGAGATAATAAGATCTTAACTATATTACAAACCTATGATAAATTTTCGCTCAATAAACTCATACGTATATGTAATAATACGTATAACTAATTCCTTAAGCATATTATGTCAGTCACTCGTGTTTAAATTAGTGTGTCTAATATCGAGTAATTGAGGCTTTAATCGATAACAGTATGGATTTGAATTCGTACGATATTAAATGTACTAATATATCTGGCTTACATTTTACATTGCCACACATCTCTTTTATTTATTAAAATTGAATATGCCTCATGTTTGTAAATTCGATTAGTTCAAACGCCTCCACCATTTTTTTTTACTCATGAAATCTGAAACAATCAATTTTATTACGTTGTCTACGATACCAATTCGTGATATGATGGATCGAAAATTGAATTAAAAATTTGTTGCACGTGCTAGCGCAACAGTATCGAGTCGTGACGAATTAAATTAATCTTTGAGCAATGTTGGTCTGAAATATGGATAAGTTATCGGCTGTAACCTTTTGAAAAGGTCACGTAAAAATGAATTTTCCAATTATAATATACTTGTTAAATTAGGGACACATTTAGAAACGATTTGACTGAATTCGATATTTTATCAGATTGGCAATGTTATGTGCCATACTTTCTTAAATTATAAATATATGAGTGCGATAAAATTTTAAAGAATAGAAATAAGAAGATCACGATTCGGGATTCGAACTCGGACACCCGTGATCCCGCCTCAGCAACCGAATTTTTTCTATTCTTTTGATTTTATGTGTCTTAGGGACACGCATCATTTTAATGCTATAAAATGAAAAAAATAATGCATTAGTTTGATTGCCTCTCTTTCAAGTCGCAACGAAGCGATTACATGATTTTCGCGGCCGAAGATTGGAAGACAAAAATAAAGAATGTATATTATTCTATGTCTATGAGGCTTATAAGGCCACTTACCTTGGTGAAAATCTTATATCATGGCAATTATGATTACGCGGGCAAGCCCGACATAAAGTTCATATAATAATGCCCCATTGTGCTAATGAAGCACATATACATAAATAAAAAATGTCCCTAATTTAAATAGCATTACATAAATAAAAAATGCGTACGATCTACTATATTAACAGTCATAAATTCAAACATCATTCAACTAGACCTTCAGAAGCGCAAATTCTGAATGGAATCGACAAAATCTACAATTCAATATTTACCAATAAATTTTCTTTACCCACGAATTTTTCTAAGCAGATGATTTGCTTTAATGCCTATGTAGTCAGATATGTAATTCGTCTCTAATCAATACATAAATATATGACTCCTCGGTTCTTTGACAAGAAATCTTAAAGTTAAAACCGACTTTTGAAAATACTAGCTGCGCCCCGAGGTTTTACCCGCGTAAGTCCGTATCCCGTAGGAATATCGGGATAAAAAGTTGCCTGTATATTATTCCAGTTATTCAGTTATCTATCTACCAAATTTAATTGCAATCGGATCAGTAGTTTTTGCCTAAAAGAGCTACAAACACTAACATCCTTACATACTTTCGCATTTATAATATTATAAAGTAGGGTTCAATTATCTTTATAAGGATACTTGGTGGTGCACTGGTTTGAGTAACCTCTTTAGTACTTTCCAACGACGGCCCCCGAGGAAATGACCAGGGCTATATCAAACTCTCTGCCTGTTTATGCTATAAAACTTAAAATACAGTACATATTCTTAGATGACGTGAGTTGCCCCTTAAGCACATAAAACCGAAAGAGGAGAAGAAATTTTAAATTCTAAAATACCAGATTTTTTAATTTATTAATAAAGTATATTTATTAAATTATGTTATATTTTATTTTTCTATATAGTGGAGTCAGGAGTGTCGGAATTATTAATAAATAACTTTTTAATGTATTTCGTTTTCACACACATATAATCTTCTATTGAATTTTGTGCAAAATTTCAAATGTTTTACAGTTATATCTTTATCTAAGCGGCTTTATCTAAATTAAACAAACAAAGAACATTCAACGTTTCTTGAGTGATAAGTAGTGTAACTATAACGATATTTTATTACTAAAGTGAAAATGTATTAATTAATGTATACAGGGCGAGCTTAGAGAGATCACTGTTATTACACAATTTATGCATTTATATACTTACTAGCTGCACCCGACAAACGCTGTTCTGCCTTACTCTTATCATTTAGGGGTATGAAAAATAGATGTTGGCCGATTCCCATAGATACCGGATAAGCACAAAAAATTTCATCAAAATCGGTCAAGTCGTTTCGGAGGAGTATGGCAACGAAAACTGTGACACGAGAATTTTATATATACTTACTATACTTTTAAACGTCTAAACCATCTAAATGTTTTATCAATCATAAAAATATAATTTCATCTATTATTATAAAAATTTGTATTAAGTAGAGTTAAGTGGTTAGAGAATTAAGTAGGATACCTAGCAGGACATTAATGTTAATTTAATTTTCGATTTTAACTTTTGCACACCCAAACTATCGGTAGAATGTATTAGCCGCAGAATATTGAAATAAGATCTATAATTTGTAACTACATTCTTGCAAATAAATTTAATTTGAATTTGAATTTTGGTAGAGGTCACAACTATCAAGAAGAGATAACTAGAATGCTTAACACCAAGAATTATGAACTCCTTCAACTAATGCAAGGCAAAGTGGCAGGTAGAAGACATGTCCGCAGCCAGATATCGTGGCTCCGAAATGTCCGTCAATGGTTTAAATTTAAAAAAGCACCGAATTTCTTAGAGCATCGGATGCAAAGCCCTATTGATCGCAAACGAAACACGAAGTAAGACCATACAATTAGTCTAATGTTTGAAGCTTTTAAGGCTTCAACTTTAGCCCAACTTCTATGAGTTTCTGCAAATGCTTATTCTTCTGACAGGCACTCCAACAAGGGGCTACTGAAAATCAGCGCTGCGCGATACGCGTAGCATATGCTCAATAGTTACCCTTATTACCACCAGACCGCTTAGTCACAAGTCCACCTTTTTATTTTAATTTCGTAAACATTATGTGGTGTGTTCATTCTTCCTTTCTATCTTTATTTCTTTCAAATATGCTTAAACGTAACAGAAATAATATATTGTTGTACGATACATATCGGAAAATCGGAACCGATCAAAGCATTCACGCAATCCAGATGTGAATCGACTTGATTTATGTACCCATTGAGTTTTACGGAATGAATAAAGAAAATGTTCCAAGATTTATTGGGTAGACATGGCGCAGGAAATATATACCCAAACTCATGACAGATGGTGTTAATAATTGACGCGATTTGAACAAAATGCTGTAATAGATCGCCATTATCCATAACGATACGAAATTTAATTTTAAGCTTATCAATCACATCTCATATTCTTTTTGTATTCTGTACAATGCATCGTGAGTCACCATAAAATATTTTACTATTCTGAAAGCAAATACTATGACGCGGGGTTATAATATTATATTATATGATTTATTTATTCTTTGATTTAGTTATCATAGCAAATAATTATAAAAATGAAGAGAAGATTATGTTTTTTATATTTGTTTGTATGTTATTTATCCATAAACAAGAAAATTAAATAATCATCGAGTAATCAAGGCTAAACTGTAGGTTCCAAAAATTGGAGATATCATTAATTGGAATAATGTAACACCAAATATAACAAAAAAAATAATAAAAGTCATTATGTATAACGCCTCCCAATTACGGTTACAGGGGTTAGTATATGAACGTTCCTAAAAACGAAGGGAGTTTTCAATGGAACTGTGTATTCCGTTGGTTTCTATCGATTGGGCGATTCTTTAGTCTTTGATGGGAAAAAATGATCTGTACACGTCGGCGACTTCTTTGTAGAATATAATTCCTTAAAAAATAAAGCGGACAACGGAGCTGGCGGTTCGCATGGTGGATTAATATTTAACGAAAATCCTCAAATAAATATGAAACCCAATTAATCCTCAAACTATAGTTTACACTTTCAACAAAGCCTAATTGAAAGCCAGACGTTGTTTGTTTTACTAAGTGGATCAGTATACAATTTCTGCCCATTACTACGGTTAAGAAATTCATCTGTGCTAATACAGATGTGAACATACATAATAATTAATTGAAAATAGAGTTGATACAACACGAGTATCTATACTAATATTATAAAGCTGGAGAGTTTGTTTGAACGCACTAATCGCAGGAAGTACTGGCCCGATTTGAAAAATTCTTTCAGTGTTAGATAGCCTATTTATTGAGGAACGCTATAGGCTATATATGTAACACGGGCGAAGCCGGGGCGGACCGCTAGTAATGAATACACCTTGATACAAATTCATTAAAAAGTATTTAATTGTTTAATGTTTTGAAAAACAAAGCACCAATACAAACACTTACAAATGATTGCTTCGATTTTAATTGATGGCTTACCTTACTTAGTTATTCACAAAATTTGCGGAAGCAATCATTTAAGTGATTAATTATATAAGCTACACTCAATTCTTGAATGACACTGTCATGGTTAAAATCTATTGATTGAACAAAACTTCATCTAATTTCGTGATTGAGATTCGCGATTGGACAGTGAATTCTTTTGTCTTTTTATTTTTAGCTGTTAAATGGGATGAATTTTTAATCGATACAATAGTTTTGGAGATGTTGTGTGGTATTAGTAAGAATGCGAAGCGTCTTACAAGTAGTATTACTATTACTACCTACCGCATATTTGTATGTATGCGGTAGGTTTTTAGTTGATCTATTTAGTCGAGTTTTATAAGTTTATACGAATGTCTTGCGATTATAGAACTTGACCAAACTCTCATTAATATGGCTATTATAATGGCTATTCCTCAAACAAATCATACAGCCGCACACCCATTTGCTTTAATTGAAAAGTTAAACAGCTATCGACCTTGCAAGTCCTACTAATATTATAAATGCGAAAATTTGTAAGGATGTGTGTGCGTTTGTTGCTTTTCACGCAAAAACAGCTGAACCAATTGCAATGAAATTTGGTACATAGACAGCTGAACAACTGGAATAACATATAGGCAACTATTTATCCCGATAATCGTACGGGATAGGGACTTACGCGGGTGAAACCGCGGGGCGCAGCTAGTATGCTATATGTATTGCAGTATATCGAAGTGCGTATAAAATCATTGAAAATAATATTCGATTCGTGACTAGCACAAACTAGAACTTTTTTGTTAATTAACGATGTATACAGAACAGCTTGTCTTGAACGTTGAAAGAAGACTGTATGTTAAACATTCATATTGATTAAATCCTATGAATTATTAATATTTATATGTTCTTTACAGCCGTCTCCGTGTCCGTGGATGTATGGACGCTGGTTGCCATTTCTCTGGAGAGGTACTTCGCAATCTGCAGACCACTTGAGTCCAGGAAGTGGCAGACCCAGTGCCACGCGTATAAAATGATAGCCACGGTCTGGCTTATATCTCTGGTGTTAAACTCACCTATACTAATCGTGTCTACGTTGCAACCAATGAGAGGGAATGGTAAGATTTTTTTTTTTTATATATCAACTGACTTCAAAGGAGGATGTATCAATTTGACTATTTATATGTATGGAACCGATTTTTGCGATTCCTTTTTTATTTGAAAGCTAGCTTTGCCTACCACGTGGTTCTAATAAAATTTGGTCTAGTTTTGATAATTTGAAGGCAATTTAAATTTTTTTTTATTCAAATAATTGTTCGTTACATTTTTATTAATTTCATCTTGACCGTTTAATATTCAATGTATATGATAATAGACTTCGTTTAAAAGCGCTTTCGAACCGTCAATATTCAGAAAATAAATATTTTTCTTTGTTTTGCCAAAGTACGATTTTGCATTATATTTCTATATTAATTGAATGAGAACTGTAATAATATAGGAATAAAAGGTTCACATTATTGTTTACTAGCTGCGCCCTGCGGTTTTACCCGCTGTTTCGGGATATAGACAGATAGATAGCTATCTACGTAAAAAATTTCATTGCAATCGGTTAATTAGGTTTTGCATGAAAGAGTAGCAGTTTATAATATTATTAGGATAGTCGTAAAAGCGCCCTGTTAAGCTAAATAACATTCGTAGCACCTTGATATGACGGTCATTAAAAAATGAGTAAAATAGTCGTAGCCATAAAAATGAGTGTTTATGAGTCCTTTGTTATTGTAATTTTAGGAATTTTAACTTTTTATGTGACACTTGACTTTTTTTTTTCAACTTACGTCACAAAAATGAAGATAGTTCATAATTCAATGGTATGCTTTTTTCACTTTGTCGCTCCGAGGGGTTTCCATTGTATGACATGAGTATTTTTGTGTTTAATTACGAATGATCGATCCCATTTCAGAATTTATAGTAGTACCTGCCCCAGGAAAGCTGGTGAACTTATTTCGTTGAAAAGAATCATTAAATATAATATTTTTATTCATTTATAACTAGCGGTCCACCCCGTGGTACATAAATAGCCTATAGCCTTCCTCAATAAATGTGCTATCTAATACTAAAAGAATTTTTCAAATTGGACCAGTAGTTCCTGAGATTAGCGCGTTCAAACAAACAAACAAACTCTTCAGCTTCATAATATTAGTATAGATTTGGTAATGACGAGTTTTTAAGCTATTTATCAATTATATGCAGGTATGTGAATGTTTTCTGTATACAGTTTTTATTATCAATTTTTAGCAAGTTATTGTTAAAATATACGAATGAATTACAATTCCTTATCTAGACTTCAACCACATAATGTTCCTACGTGTTTCCACATTGAGATCTATCAAATAACCGATGAAACGTTCAGTGAATTCTCTTTAAATGAAGCACTTTGTTCTCATACTTATCGTGGAAATTGTGTAAGTTGTGACTTCCACTTTATTGTAAGCGATCGAGTTAAATTATGATATCTTAATACGGTTAGTATTTTGCTGTCTGTACGCTTTTGTTACGACCATATTTAAAATGAAAACTGTTTATTTTTTTAAGTAGGAACAAACTACGTACATTACAAATAAAAATAATCATGTATTAACAGGAAACGCAACCGCCTTTAAATTGTCAAAATTATACAAAATCAACAGCTTTCAAACAGAAATAGAAGCAACAAAATCGGTTCACCCAGTCGAAAGCTCTGAGATAATAAACACAAAAATAGATTCGAATTAAAATGCTTGATTGAATATAAATGTACAGATATATAGATACATAGATATGTAGATATTCGTTGCATAATACCACTAGAAACGCTTGCTGCATCTGGAGTAAATTAGTCACCAAGACTAATACAGGCCCAGGAATAGCACTAAGCAATTTGTATTAATGGCAAGCGAGGAGAGGCCGTAACTAGTGTTCATTAAGTAAAACTAAAATGATGGATAAAACTGATTAATTTTTCACACAATCCATCTAATATTATAAATGCGAAAGTACTTCCGTCTGTTTGTCTCATCTTCACGCCTGCACCACTGAACTGCTTTTAAATATTTAGTACAAAAGTTGTTTGTGACCTGAGAAAAGATGTCATATATTTTTTACTTCTCAAATCTTACGCAACGAAATCCAAGCAAGGAAAACCCGGGAATGCCGACAATTTCCTTTGAATGCGCAGGTTAATACGCAGACGCCAAAGCTCTAACGGAAAATAAATCCGACACATATTTGATACAAGATTAATCATACTAATATTTTTATTTTTTGAGCACTAAGTAAATCTACGATATAAAGGCAATATCTGAGTAAAAGATTGATGTAGTTCGTAATATTAGTATTAGTAATACGTAATATTGTATCATATTTGATTGATTACTTTTATTGTTTTATGTTCTTTTTCTTCCATGAATGCTATAGTTCTTATAAAAAAATCGCCGATGTCCCTGGGGAATAAGTACCACTGCAGGACCTACTGGTAATAATTTCGTATCAAACGTCTAAAAAATCGCGCTAATCTGTTGAGAAGCCCCTAGTAATTAAACAAAAAAAAATGTAAGAATCGACTTGAAAACCTACTTTGTTTTTGCTAAATTCAAGTTGATTTAAAAGCGAATACTTATTCATCTTATTCTGGACTCTATGACATTTGTGGTATGATTGCTAATTTTAACACGAAATTGAGTTTTCTGGTTTCATTATACATGTGTGAATGCTTTATGCATATACGTATGTTAATGACTAAAATGTCAATCAGAGATGTAGCTATAATTTTAAGGATTCTGCCTCTGTATTTCTAATTATGTCTTGGGCCAAGTCATTAAAGCTGAGGTAGAACATCGAAGTTAGATCGACTCCCACACAAAAACGATGATGCTGCTACTAATGATAAATTCAAAAAAAAAAATATATATATATTACACTAGCTGCGCCCCACGGTTACACCCGCGTAAGTCCGTATCCCATAGGAATATTGGGATAAAAGTTGCCTATATGTTATCCCAGTTGTCCAGCTGTCTACGTACCAAATTGTCATTGCAATCGGTTCAGTAGTTTGCGTGAAAGAGCAACAAACACACACAACCTTACAAATTTTCGCATAATATTAGTAGGATAGGATAGTTAGTAGAGAGTAGGATATATTTATTTGTTATCATTTGAAACTTAATAATCTTCTCTTCCGAAATTGTTAATCCATTTTATTTGTAGAATAATTTAATATTAGTATTTAACAATACGTGGTCATTTTGAAATTTTGTAATAGAACGTGATTCATTTTCACCAGCTGTGCTTTAAATAAATGACCCAATTAAAATTGCGAAGCTGCTGCAAATGGCCCGCACTTCCTACAGGAAAGTCTTTTTTTTAAGTTCAAAAAGGAGTACAGAATATTTTTTATTATAATAATGTATTGATTTGTAACTAAGAAGTTACGATGGATCCGTGTTCTGTGCTAGGTACACAATGGTTTTGCATGAAAGAGGCATGACGATTAATTTTTATTTAAATATGTTTTACGAGTTTTGTTAGATAGAATGCATCTAAAAATACATAAATAAATTATTATCAAATAAAATGCATTGTTAAGTCAATACTAAATTAAAATAAATAGCTATTAACTGTACTCAAACAAAGTATTTGAGATTAAACTACGGATTCCAACTGGTTTCTCATTTTAAATGTATGAAGATAAACTTTGCACTCTGAATGGAAGCAGTTTCTATCTTGGATGCAGATGCTTAAGAAAAAAATATAAATATGTTATATCATTAAACAATATTATATTTTTTCCTAGGATAAGTCTCAGTAAATAATTATTTATCACAAAAAACCGCCCTTAAAAGTCAGTACAAATTTTAATGGGACTACATGACAGGCACCAGCTTTCAAATAAAAAAAAAAAACGATTCACTTTTTTTATGATCTCGGTCCATAAACGCAATAATGATTAATCAATTTTGCTTATCAATTTTTGATAACTAATGATGAATTTGAAAAATTACACATCAAATAAACAATATATTTTTTTCTCTAGGATATAGCAAATACTACAATTATTTTTAACTTTAATTACTTACTAGCTGACCCGACAAACGCTGTTGTGCCTGACTCTTATCATTTAGGGGTATGATAAATTGAAGTGGGCCGATTCTAGAGCTACCCGATATTCATACAAAATTTCATGAGAATCTATCCAACCGTTTCGGAGGAGTTTGCTAACTCACGTTGTGACACGATAATTTCGTATAGTAATATTTTAAATTATATGATAATATCTGTCTCAGGAATTACATAAGCATTTTTCTAGTTAAATAAATTAAGGCTAGGATAAAGCGAATTGTCGATAAGTGATGTGAAGTCCCGTGTCCCCTAGTGGGATATGGGGCAGATGATGTACATCTGTTTCACTGATCGATTTTCTTTACGGACAAGTTGGCGATCAACCTTCTGTATCCTGCCAGACCGAGACATTTTTTTTTGTGCGTCCCCACCGGGAATTGAACCCAGGACCCCTCGGTTCTACGCTCACGCGTTAACCACTGTACCAAGGAGGCGGTAATAGAAGGAGAATTGTCGATAGGTAGACATTTATAAATTAGACGACATATTATATGCAGATTTGGATTTAATTCGATTTCAGAGATCGGTCGTCGCCTATGGCAATTTGTAAATGTATTAACATTTTACATTTTATGTTGCACCGATAACAAACTCACTGACTCACTAATTCAACAATACAATTCCGATAATTGTTTACAATTGGAATTTTGATTTGTATACGCTTTTCAAATACCAGCTTAATCAATGGCATAGCAACAATAGCTTATTGGAATGATTGCTTCTTGTAATTACAATTGAATGTATTTGTTGAATGAGGTTGGAATTGAAGTCTTGAGGCAAGTGGCGTCAACTTGGGTAATGCATTTAGCGAACAATTTTCATCAAACCTAACTCAAACAAATCAAAAATAAAATTGGTTTATCCGTTTGAGAGCTACGATGTCATACACACACAAATGTACATATATAAAGAAGCTTTGGACTCACTTTTTGTATAATAATTCTGTTTATAAATTGTATAAAATGTTTGCTCGTATTCTTAACGTGAAACTACGGAGCACAGATAATATAAAAACACAAAGAGTTATCTTAAAAAATACATTTATTTTTGCATCAAGGCCGCCACTGAGATTTAGGGCCACCGTTTAAGAAGACTACCCTCATTTCTGTGGAAATCGCGGTAAAGCCTTGAAATTGAAGATTTGGAACGGTCTGTATTTCAAAGTCGAATGCGAAAAATATAGTAAAAACTAATGTTTGCATATTACAATTATTTATTAAAAATTAACTGTCATATTCATAGTTTCCGTTTTGAGAAATTCATTTTAAATATGAAGTACGAAAAGAAATTATTTTAATATTTCATCAATGTGAAGCAGTGGTGGCTCAGTGGTGAGAACCTCGGACTTCAGAATCGAAAAAGTCGGGGTTCGAGACCGGGCGAGCGTGCAGGAAATAAATTGATTTTTCAATTTATCTGCGCATGTAGATAACATCACCACTGCTTAAAACGGTGAAGGAAAACATCTTGAGGAAACCGGCATGTCCGAGAATCAAACAAAAAGTTCGACGACATGTGACATCTGCCAACTCCCGCACTTGGCCAGCGTAGTGGATTATGGCCTGAACCCTCATAGGAGGCTGTGTCTCAGCAGTGGGAACATATAAGGGCTGATGATGATGATGATGATGAAGTCTTTTGGTCGCAAAGCCCTTCTAAGTTCAAACTTCTTTATTACTTAAACAATGATATGCTATTTAGTTTGCAAAAAAAGCATGAACTTGGAAAACAGTATGTTCTTTAAATTTAATTCAATACGAATAACATATTAATAATTTATTTATAGAATACAAAGGTCCAACTTACACATGTTTGTATTTACCCTAACGCATATTACATAGGTTCTTCCTTGTTCATAAATTCTTTTTATATTTAGCTATGATAAGTGAAAGATATGGGTTATCGGAGTGGGGGAAGTATGTCAGAATACCCTGTACAATTATACAAATGTCTAATGTGCATTGTTATCACATCTAACATCTCTTCAAAAGAATTTAAGATTAAAATGTAAGCACATACAATTTCTTTTTCAGTAGCAAAGTAAACGTGAGACACATATCCCATAAGATGGTAGATTGCTTTATTGTGGAAATTTTTCGTTGAATATAACATTTTGTTTCAGAGATGAAAGATTGTAAAAATGAGGGATCATAATTTTGTCACGTTTGTCGACTTCCACTGAAACCTGTTTCCATAGTTCTCGTGAAAAGTTACTAAAATATTCATTTTTATTATATAACATTTCTGTCTATTTCCCTCGAGGTAAAATATAGGGATAAATGATATGATTTTAATAATATATAATTAATTATGAATATAATAAAGTTCGTTTTGGATCCATTAATAAAAGCAATTAATTCTAATTATACGTCATAACAGAATATAGGCTAATTTCAGGCATATAATCAATGTCTGCTTTGCCAAATGTAATGTTAACTTGAGCATTTGTCTTATAGAAATATTGTAGTTGATTCACATCACGTTAATTCATAGCTTTTAAGCTTAAATTTCTCGTTAAATTGTACAAATTAGGCGAGTTAGTTCACAAATGCTCCAATGCTACTATACAAATCTTGTTTTAGCACGTTATTATGCTCTGCTGTTAAACTCTCAGTTCTTTCTTCTGTATTATGTTCACAATATAGATATAGCTTGTGTCATCACACGACGTAATAACCGAGTACCACCCTAAGAGTGCATATGACGTAGCGGCATATGTTAGTGTTTTTTATGTTATAGGCTAGCAACGAGCAGACGTGTCGCCTGGTGTCAAACGAACCACGCCACCCATAAGCACCCACTGTTGCTGTCCTCAAATAAGAATTGGGGGTTTAAGTATCTAAAGTATGAAAAATATGCCATGCTTGATAATCGGCTTTTCAGGTGCACGTAAATTCTCTTAAAAGACTTAGTGTAACATTGTACTACGCCAGTTTAGCATACACCTACAAAGTAAAGTTCAAGTACACATTATTTTTTATATAATTTGCGTCGTTTTACATCCGTGAGTTGGAACAACATAGCATCTAGTTGAAAACCAGCGCCAGGTTCACGCCTGGTACAAGCTGAAGTAGATCCTTTTAGGCGATACTCAGGGACACATTGTTATTAAACTTTTTCGTTATTATCTTTATCATATTATTGTTTCATTTTATTTTCTTTTGGTTTAATACTTCTATGTTTCTCGTGATTCGTGTCACATTGTCACGTCAAATAAATGTCTTTTCTTTTTATTTCTTTTAAAATAATACGAACGGTAAGCAATCGAGTGTTAATTCTCTAAAAATTACTCCACCTTTATTATCATATTTATTAGCAGTATAATTGTATAGTAATATTCTTCATACAATATAATCTCCTATAACAACATCACATCGTACACAAGCAAATGTGGAATATTTCTGCAAAACTACTTCCAAAATACAAACAATAACAGGTTAAGGTTCTTGGCCGCCTATAACGAAAATAGAAAATATCCTACTTAATGGAAAAACTTCTATATATATTACCCTTTTTGTGACCTTACAAGCTGGTCATCTGAAATATGAAGATATGTGTACAAATGCTTCCTTTTCGCGGTCGAGAAATATGGGGAAAAAACCACTAAAGAATTAGTTTGGAGTTATGTTATTGTTTTATTCTTGGAGCCGTCCGAAAGTTGTGGTCTTACGAAGTTTGTTGTCGAAGTTAGTTTCCCGTTTATCTATACCTTAGCACGCAGTTAAGTTTATTATTTTGTGGGATGTCTTCCCAACGGATTATGATGATAATATATCTTCCTTGTATAGTTTATAAACAAGCTAACATATATCATTTATATCATTTAGGGGTATGGAAAATAGACGTTGGCCGATTCTCAGACTTACTCGATATGCACACAAAATTTCATGAAAATCGATTCAGTCGTTTCAGAGGAGAAACGTAACTAATATTGTGAAACGAGAATAATTAAATATATGTAGATAACGGGTCATATTGTTTGTCCGCGATTTTCTCCTGAACTACTCAACCGATTTTAATCAAATTTGCACACCATGTGCAGTTTGATAAAATTTAAGACAGTTTAGCTCTCAATTACAATTAATAATAGGACAGAGCTGGGGAGAGCAATTACTATACTAAATGTGAAAGATTGTTTCTTTGGGTGTTTGTCTATCAATTAAGCTAAAACTGCTGAACGGATTTTGATGAATTTTGGTATACAGACAGGGTGTGAACTGACTTGGGTGATAGGATTTTTTTCCCCATTAAATGCTCCCTTGGGATAAAACAGGAATCTTGATATCCGGGCGGAGCCTGGACGAGTGTCTTGTATATTATATACTTATCTTTTCGTATTACAATGCATACAATATTGTATATTATTTCATCTCAATTCACGTACGGGAACGCAAGAGACGAAGCAAAACGGACAATCGACGTAAGAGAGTAAGCAATGGACAAAAATGGAAGAGGACTTTACCCGCACAAGGGGTCTTAAAGTAGTAAATAAAAATTAAAATACACAAACAACGATAAATTAATACCATATAATAAATAGAATATAGTAACTCAATATTAAATATGATACCTGCAATCAAATCGACAACGTAGGTTTACTGAAAATCGTTACACCGAAGGAAATAACTGAAAAAAAATTTTTGTACGTCACGTGGCATCTATTTTAATGCAATCTCACCTAAAGATAATAATCAATCAGGACGATTTAAGAATTTTTTTAACGCGAAATAAGTAAAAAAATACCGTTATACCCTATGTCAAGTTCTATTACAATCAGTATTTGAATAGTATGATTATTATTCATTCCACATTATAAATTCACTACATAGTATAAAACAATTTGATTTCAGCGTTTGTTTCTTAAATCTTATCTTTAAAAATACACAAGGGATTTGGATGGGGCTTTTTTAATATATAGTATACTAGCTGCACCCGGCAAACGCTGTTCTGCCTTACTCTGATCATTGGGAGGTATGAAAAATAGATGTTAGCCAATTCTCAAACATGCCCGATATGCACACAAAATTTCATAAGAATCGGTCAAGCCGTTTGGGAGGAGTATGGCAACGAAAACTGTGACACGAGAATTTTATATATTAGATTCAAGGTAAAGTTTTGTTTCAGACATTAATCTGTTTATTAATTTTCTGTGAGTGTAATATTTCCATTTCGGTATTCGACATTTTTATAATAATTATTCTTATAATAAATAAATCATGTTTTTAATCAGTGGAGAGAGTTCGTGTACAAAACAGCGGCTCAAGTAATCATTAAGAGCCCATTATGTTGATTATCTTGGGTATTGGTAATTGGAAGCATTCTGGCATCTGCCCACACTTTGTTGATCAAAAGCTGTACTTGAATGGATCCTTCATAGCCAGTAATAGCACCCACACGTTCTCCCACGTCGCATATTTACATAGTATCATTGTATGACGAATAACCTATATTATTTATATTTTGATTACTGTGGCAGGATCACGGGTGGCCGAGAGGCTAGGCGTTGCTACGGTTAGGCAAGATACGCAGGTTCGAATCCTGCCTCGTGATCAAATTTTTTCTATTCTTTCAAAATTTCTAATTTATAAAGCATTTCAATGCTATAAAACTAAAAATTAAACCTATGTTTATTTATGTATGATGTTTGTGATAATTTGTTTTTATTTGTTAGTTTTTTATTGTTTACTCTTGGGACAACTGAAAAATTGTTGAGGTTTTGAGAAGCCGTGGCCCCTTCACAAAAAAGGGTTTTGAATTAATCAGGGGCTGTTTAATCATTTTGGCCAAACAAACTGCTGCATTTTTTGTTAGTTATAAGTTGCTTTTCTATTTATTATTTTTTTTTTTATTTATATAGGTAAGTTTTGACCATTGGCAAAATATTTCTTTTTAAAAAGTTATTTATTATTATTACAGAAAAAAGGACACTTGAGAAATTGTTTGATATTTTTCGAAAAATACTTTGTTACGTAGGTGTTGATACTAGAGATTCTATGAAGAGAACTGGTTTTTGTGAAGAGTCGAATATTATTTGAATTCATATTGTTACTATTTAAATCGTAACGACATGTCATTTACCAGCAAGTACAGGTAAATAGTAAGTCTTTTTTAACCTACTTCAAAAAGGAGGAGTTGCTGAGTCCGGCTGTATTTTTTGTGTTTGTTACCGATTACCGTTAACCGATTTTCATGATTTATTATCCAAAGCCGCAAATAAGCTTGTCACTTATTCTGAAAATTCGAAGGCAGTTGAATTTGATAAAAATAATAAATTGTATAAAACTTTTGATAAATATTTATTCAATACAACAATAATCCTTAAATACACTTCAAATGAAACCCATAAAATGTTCATTGAAAATATTTTAAACACAATACAAAGTCTACTCAAAGGAAATCGATCGTTAACACGAGATTTTATAAACAACGCGAATACAAAAACGTATAAATTCACCATGAAAATAAGACCCTTTTAAAGATAATCTCATAAACGCCCGGAAGACCATTACCTACCATTATAATGGACATATCCACAAATACAATACAGTCTTCACAAATCTGATACTAAGAACTCTCCACTAAAAGGCCAAGACAATAATTCAATTAAATTACATAACGCTCCAAAGAAAACCATTAAAATAGGAGAAAATACAGATATTTTGTTTTGAACTGTTTATCCGGATAATCCCCTCTTCATGATTATAAGAAATGGCGACAAACTTTGGCAGTGTATGGCTTAATGTGGGGTCGGAGGGCATCGAGATAATGCTGTAGGTAATATTAGTCACATTTGTGAATGTTCTTGCGATTACTAGCAATAAGCAGAAACAATGTATAGACAAATTATTATCATTCATTCATTTGACATGCTAAAGCTCAGAGATCATACCTATACGAATAATATTAAAATGAAGAGTGTTTATTTTGATCGCTCAGGAAGTGCTTTTGCTAATTGAATCATGTTTTTGTATTACATAGTCTATATATTGAGAGAGGGTATAAGCTACATAACATCATGCTGTTGTTCATGGTGGTCCTTAGAAAAAGAGAAACAAGATACACTTTTTGTGGCAAAAACATCGCTTTAAGGTACGAAGGAGATTGGGTAAATTGTATAGAAAATTCCATACGGCATACGGCATATTCTGTTATTATCTATACTATATATATAAATCTATAAAAATTACAGAAGGCAATACATTTTTATTGCTTCTATTATGCTGTTTATATGGTTCTACATAAATACATATTCAAATATGATCTTTAAGTTTATATTATCAGTTTATATTACGCAGCATGCGAGCGTCACTGTTTTTCATTCTGTTCTTTTTCTTACCCTTCCCAGTTCTTTCATTCCTTCATTCACCGATCTTTTTAAACAACCGTAAGGGCTGCGACCTTACACCTCTGAAAATGTTCATGGGAGGTAGCGCTTACCAATAGGCGACCAACGAGATACATTGCCGACGATGATAAAAAAAAAAGATAAAATTTGAATAAAATTTTAAGATTTACAGTCACGTTATACAATATTCAATAACTGTCTACAAAATATAATGAGCTATAGAACTAAACGAGATTTGGGTATCAGATATTAGGTTAGCTTCATAAATTTTTACGCGACTCTCATACTTATTTACTATCAGACACTTAAATATTTCTCTATTCCAATATCACGGATCAGTGTTCTTTGGCTTACACAAGAGCGGAGTATGAATGAATTAAATTGACTTACGACGTTAATCGCTCGGTTGTATGGGACAAACATTTTTTTGCTGTGTGAGATATCTCCGGCTTTCAACCGATTGGTGTGATTTGTTTTGTGTTTAGGTAATTGTTAATAATTATGTCCAAAAAAAAAACATTTTTTTTTTTTAGTTTTTAACAACCATATATATTCTATTCTTAATTATCTTTGCCATCTCTATAAATTAGATTCGAAGTACAAGGAAATAATTCTTATAATTTGAATTAAAGTAAGGCTCAATTCATAATAATAAATAGTTGCGTTAATGAAAATAAATTAAAAGCAAATATCTTATCTAATTTAATAATGTTATATTCAATGACTTCCTCTCTATTGATAAGTTTATTTTTTCATTTTATCTATAAAATAACTCGATAAGAGAAATATTAAATGGCATCAAACGCAAAAATGCATCTTGTTTTCAAGTATACTTCTGTCCTAATATTAAAAAAAGGTTTGACACTTTTAATTTTGTATTTAAATCAGTAAAAAATTATTAATTCGTAAACTTGTCATTCCGGTATACAACACTGATAGTAGATAGATAGAGTGATATAGGCCACTCGTATACCTTCTTTATTTTTTATACAACCGAAGAGTGAATTTTGAACAGTTTCGTTGTGGTTTTGCGGCGTAATTAGCTGGCATGTCTCCAGTACAATTCTAACGTTTGACTATTCAAAATACTGTGTAATGTTGTACAAAGATAACGCATTGTTTGCACCTGCCAACATTCGGATTTAGTTTTATGCGAGTTACAATAAAGTTAAACCCAAACATTAAATGGTATGAAAGTTTTACTGTTAGGTTGGTATAAATTATTTCCGCCGTTAAAGGTCACCGACACGTTTTACACTGACCGACCGGTGGTTTACCGAGATATTTTTATACTGAAAACTATTTGAACATATATTCAAGTACTTTTGAGTCAGCATAACATGGTTTTAACATTTACCACCGGTTCGGAAAACTGTATTTACCGAGAAGGGAAGACGCGTGATTGCTCTTTGGAAATAATATCAATTTTGCAGTTTAATATGTAATATGTATATAACAATGATACCAAAGAACTGCCCTGTGGTTCTTAAGCGACAATATTTTATGGTTTTTCATCTACCATATAATAATAAACTAGGCACTACTTGAACATTTTATCTCTCTGTCTATTAATATATGATATATAAATCTTGTAAATAATCTACTATTATTATTTATTATTGTTATGTGGTAGACATTTCTATTGTGCGATAGATTTTTTTTTCGAGTGAGGAAATCATGATTAGATACCCCTGACCGGGAAATAGCTGTGGGTTTTGTCGGATTCCTACCGACTAAAACCCCACTGTATTCCAACGAGCCACGTGTAGTGAGGAGACCACGGGAACTGGTTAGGATTCGTCCTTAGTGCGACTCTGAAAATCAGTGCTGAGGCAATGTCTCCGGTGTCCTAAGTGGCATCCTTTTCAGTGTACATACAGAGTATAATATTATGTATATCCCTTATTTCTTTTTGTTTTTTGTTATTAAGTAATTTTATTTATGTATTCTGATAGAATTTTTTTTTTATTTCAATCACTGATCAGACCTAGATGCGGAAAACATACATAGCATGATGCATTTTTTCACAAAAGGAAACAATATTAACAGCAACGAAATATTAATTGCTTATTTATCCTACTATCCTACTAATATTATAAATGCGAAAGTTTGAAAAGATGTGCGTGTGTTTGTTGCTCTTTCACGCAAAAACTGCTGAACGGATTGCAATGAAATTTGGTACGTAGACAGCTGGACAACTGGAATTACATATAGGTAACTTTTTATCCCGATTTTCCAACGGGATACGGACTTACGCGGGTGAAACCGCGGGGCGCAGCTAGTACAACATAAGACATAACAAAATAGATAAGACAGCAATAAGAAAAGTACGATACTAATTAAAGATAATAGCCGGTTTATAGTGTCATATATTCAGTACATAAATCCAAGAAAACATATTTCTTAATGTTACATTCGTGAATTATGTATAAATTGTATATGGTTACTAACTATGTTTTTAATATGTATCCTGGCAAACGGTGTTTATATTTAAATTTATCTTCAATGTTATGAGAATAATTATTATTACACAGTATTGTTTTAACGAACGTGGTAAATGTATATAAATGCTATTTATAAACATTTCAAGAAAATCGGACAACCTAAGTATCACACGTTTAGGCGAATGGCACTATTATTTCGGTTCTTTATTAAAAAATGTAATGAAAGAAAGAAAGAAAAAAAAAGAAAGTACATTTCTTATGACACATACACGAAGATATTTATAAAATAGTCACTTATTACGTACTTAAAATATATATGTGCGTTAATTAGGTCTGCCAGTTAGCGTACTTATACTGATTTTCAGTGGATACCCTATCTATTATTGACAGCGGATGTATTCATTCTAAAACTATTTATTTTATGCATATTTTATAAAACATAAGCAATAAAAATGCTTACACAAATTTCAACAAAACATTGTATATATACTACAGCGTATTCGGGATATTTGTTGAGACAAAGATTCCGGATTATTTCGCAATAATCAAGTCTCGAGTTGCCTATTTCGTTCTTTCTTCTTTCCTCTATCGCCTCGTATCCGAAATTATAAAAATATGATTCTCAGAACCCATGTTTGGCTTATTGACTTTTCTTTGATTAAAGCCAAACTGCGAATAGAGAAATTTCCAATATCACTTTAATATTTATAGAAGAGATCCTATGACAATAATGACGTTTGCATTTTAATTTAATGCAAGGCTAGAAAAATAACAGAAGCCATTAATGAAATGCAAAAAGGATATCTAAGTAGGTAAATCCTATTTTCCAAGTATCGTTTGGCACGAAATTGACACAAAGGTAAATTGATGTTCCTTTTCTCGGTTGAACTTTTAATAGGAGTTAAACAAAAGTATTATGTAAGAGTTTCAGTAGTGTAGTCGTCTATACAAACTAATTTTCTGTAAACGTACATTTTATATTTCCTTTCTCCTATTAAATCTTTGCTTTTAAGGGAAATGCCCATATGAAGGAGTCATTTCACCATAGTAATTATAGGCATATATCACTCTCTAGCCTCCTTACATATCACTTATATATTACTCTCTATCTCCTGAACATTAAAATCACATTAACTCGTTCCGACGAACAAACGACAAAAGTCAAAATCACATTTGTAATATTTTTTTATGTCATTGGGATACTGAGCTTGTGTAGTTCGCTTGATAGCAAGCGATCACCACCGCCGTCACTACCTCTGCGAATGCGCTTCGCGCTTTTAAGGACAGAGGGTTAAGGAAAGGATTGACACCTGAATAGAAGGAATGAACTGGGAATAATGAAGAATAGGAAACGGGCCTTAATTAATTTACAATATTAGCAAGAATCTCTTTGTTTCAGCTTACAAATGCCGTGAAGTCTGGACTAGCCTTGAATTAGAAAGGGCTTTCAATTTGGGCTTGGATGCAGCGTTACTACTCATACCATTCTTCATCATGTCGTTCGCCTATTCGCTGATCGTGACCAAGCTATGGAGGGGAATGCAGCACGAGATACAGCACAGCTTTAATTGGCAGAAACATTGTGAGTTTATCTTTTTCAATAGTATTTGATTAAATCATAAGGTCACTCACACATACACAAGCGTACACATACACATACTTTTACACACACACTTTTAGTGCTTATTTAATTTTTTATTCGGTATTTTTTTCGACAAAGGAGCTGGCGGGTTACTTCATGATAAGCGTTACCTTCGTCATTGAACATTTGCAGAGGTGTATATAGATCTATACGAATGGATTGCCGACTCTAAAAGGTGTGGGATTAAAGAATTGATTTATGAGAAGAATAAAAGAAGTGACTGGAAAGAGGAAGGAAGAGGATATGTGCACTCTCTTTTATAAAAAATTACCATTCTTGCATTTTAATGTCACAAGCTGTAAGAGAAAGAATCAAAAAGAGAAAGGATCAGCTGATAAAGCTAGGAGCAATAGGAGACTTTCATATGGTATTTTATTCAGCTTTTTCGAATATAACTTTGGATTATTATCAATTATTATTATAACTACCGCATATGATGAGATTTTTTTCTACCTGACAATATTTTGGTGCCTAACCAATGATGACCGCTTCCCTGGCACAGTGGTTAACGCGTAAGCGTAGAACCGGGGGTCCTGGGTTCGATTGCCGGTAGGGAGGGTCAAAGAAAAAACGTCTCGGTCTGGCAAGACACAGAAGGCTGATCACCTACTTGTCCATAAAAAATCGATCAGTGAAACAGATGTATATCATCTGCCCCATACCCCAGAAAGGGACACGGGACTTCACTTTTTTAACCAATGATACTTTAACGTGCGTTATCGTAGGTAATCGTATGCGTAGACCGACCCACTACACGTATCTGGAGAAAAACATGGGCCACACTTTGTTAAAAAATATATAAAAAAAAACGGGTGCAAAGTCAATAGTCATCAGTTTTTGATTGTGAATAGCAATCCTTTGACGCAGCTGCATATATACACGTGGGTGTCGATTTGGGTTTTAGTTGCGAACTAAAATGAAATCGAAACGTATGCAATTTACAAATATCGTAATACTAGCTGCGCCCCGCGGTTTCACCCGCGTAAGTCCATATCCCGTATCAATATCGGAATAAAAAGTTGCCTATATGTTATTCCACTTGTCCAGCTGTCTATGTGCCAAATTTCATTGCAATCGGTTGAGTAGTTTTTGCGTGAAAGAGCAACAAACACACATATCCTTACAAACTTTCGTTATAATATTAGTAGGATAGGATATTGGTAGGAATTTTCAGTTTCTTTTTTTTGTAATAGTTTTAAAATTTCATTTCACTAAATATACTCAATACAAAACATCTATTAACAAATTCCAATGTTCGCATAAGCGTGAATAATTATATTAACGATATGATATCTTATGTTCGACCTGAACCATTTCCCATAAGGATTACTTCGTGGAGTTGTGAAATGTAAAGGCGTGTCCTGAAACAATATTGAATTATGTAACGTAAACATAATGTATATAGATACCTCATAATATCCTTCTCAAAAGGTATGTATACCTTGTAAAAACAATATTAATGGGTCGAACACACTTCGCCTCGTATTGGGCCAGTACTCACCGGGGAAGGTACCTCACCCCCATAGTAGATCAGCGTTATATTGCAGAATGCAATTGCTATTGTATTTCGTGCAACGAATTGGGATGCACATTTTCTTTTTCTCACCCTCCCAAATCTATTCCTTTATTATCGTTGAAACTCCTTTATACTCTAGCTCTTAAAAGTGGGCAATATATACAAAGGTAGGTGATCACCTATACCACGCTTACCATCAGGAGTATCACAATCTCGTTGGCTCCCCGTCACATAAAATAGTTTTCTGGAATTATAGTATCTGACTCGAATACATCAAATACGAGTTAGATTTATGTAATTTTCGATGAAAACCGTTGGTTTAGTATTTGTTAAATGTTTGTAATTTTTGAAGCTGTCCATGAATATATTACACGGTTAAAAAAAGAAATAACACAACAAAAAGAAAGCTCTTTTTATGAGTGGCCTAGTTGCCTTAGGCGATGCTACAGTGAAGCAAAACTCTAGGCCGGAACGAAAATAGATTAATTCCCTGCTGGAGTTTAATTCATTCATTCGTTGAAACGAAACCAAGCATTCGAGTAACGTTATTCGATCGACGCTATAATAAAAAGACTTTATCCGGTAGAATTATGAGGAAACAATGATTTTCAACCAGAGAGAGAAGAATTCTAAAAATATTACGATTTTTTAAATTTAACAAAAATACAACGGCAATTGGATTTCGTATTTCGCAGAAATTTATAGAAAAATGTTTTAGGTTTATTACACCTAATTTTTAAGAAGTCGATGTACACATGGTTAAAAATAGATCTTAACAATTCAGCCATATTGCTTTATTCATTACCTTTTCAGCCTTTTCATCAAAGACCAATGACACTTAGAATGAAAATAAATAATCTATTTTCGCAATTTTTACAATACGGCAACAAAACAAAACAAAAAAGAAACAAGTACACATTTTTCATTTAAAAAGATAGAAAATTAACATGTTACATAACATAACATAGTGTTCAACAAATTATGTCTTAAAATAAGAAAGAATCTTTTTACTATTATGTTGTTTTTACAAATGTAAAATTAGCTTAAAACTCTCTGTGGTTTTAGAAACGCTCGTTTATTGTTTTAATGGAGATTAATTCCACCCAGCTCACATACTGCTACGTTTAATCTGTCAACTAGTACGTAGTACTATTTTCATGCTATTGTTTTATCTTTGTACGAGAAAAGATTGAAAATTATATATTTATACTGAACTAGCGGTCCCCTCTGGCTTCGTCTGTGGTACATGTTTCTATTAAAGGACTTTACTTGTCTTGTGTCTTATCACAAATGTTTAAAAAAAATGCTGATTGTTCCATCCGTTCTCGTGTTTTACGCTGAGGAATTCTTTATTCGTGTTAGCCGGTCGATGTAGTCTGATGATATTCATTAATTTGTATTCAATATTATTTTAGAATTTTATAAAACATCACAACATTACCCAAAACAGCACACGATGTTTTATTCCGTTGAGTCGAATATTAATTAAGCTTTAATAAAATGTGTGTTCGTTTATTATTAAACTCGTGATATATACCCATATTTCTTAATAATCTTGTACTAAAAGAGGGTTGATTTGAAACTAGTTTTGATACCGTTAGTCTAGCTTTATTAATATTTATTCTGTATTCCTTAATTTTGCTATTTGTATGCATATATCGCTTATTTGTTTAAAAAGTAATAAAAGATGTATATGTAACTTAGATCACGATCAAATTTAGACTTTATGCCTTCGCATATACGTTGTCTTTTTCATGCTAATATTCCAGGTAAATCATTTCTACAAAATGCTACAAAATTTGAAGCTTGAAGGGATTATTTCATACATATATTTTTAAAAATAAAAACAATTTTTATAGCTTATCTGTTGTAGATTGATGATTGATTGTGATGGCAAATAAATTTGCAGTTCCACCACGTCACTTGTTGAGGGAGTATAAAGTGTTTGTACAGATGCATGCGTTAAAACAAGTAACCGCCCACACTTATTAATCCATTACAGTAATAGCTATGATGCATTCTTCAATATCCATGCATATCCATTCGAAGTAATGTCAATTATACTGATAACTGTAAATTAATGCTCTGGCAAACATTTTTTGTAAATTTGCTAGAAACTGAGTTATAAACGTTTGTGATAGAGAATATTTAATTCAAAATATCACCTAAAATAGAAAAAAACTCAAAAGATGTTTAAGAGCTTCCTTGTTATTTTTAAGTAGGTTGTAAATAGAAAAAAAAACGTAGTTTAAGTCAAGCTTTCTTAATGTAAGGAGGGTTAGAAAATTACAAAAATCTTAATTAAAGCAAAAAGAACTGCTAAATACTCGTAAAACTGACAGCATAAGAAGATTAAAACGGCTTAGCAAAAGCCTGGAGGGACTTAGTGCAAAAATAGTGGGCATTATGATATCTAATACTTTTATATGAGCTTATCTCAGAAACAACATCAAACTAAAACCCAAACATTTATTCATTTAACTAGATTTCTTATAGAAGCACTTTTGAATCCGCATAATATTACACAGTTATAACATTTACCACCGGTTCAGAAGGCAGTTTCTACAGAGAAAAGCCGGCAAGAAACTCTGTAGTTGCTCTTTTCATTGCTCAACAACAATGAAATTTAGCATTCCGATTCAAATCAATAATCATGCGACATACTTTTAGTATTATGTCGCATGATGATTAATTATATTATATAATACATATAATTTATGTTATATCAGTAACTAAAAAGTTAAATTTATTTACCATTATAAGATATCAGAATGAATATATCTGATACCACCATAAATACAGCTATTATTTCTTTTATTTTTATTTATTTTTTTTTTATTTAATTTCCTATTCCATAATAAATAAGTAATATTATAATATGGACATTATAGATTATCAATAAACTCACTTACTACACATTGACACCCTGAACATTATTCTCAACAATAGAAATCACTTGTTGATAAAAAGATATATATATATATATATATATATATATATATATATATATATATACATATATACTAGTTACATAGTAGTAAAGAAAGAAGAAAGAAAGATAAACATTTATTTTGACACAGACATACACACACACGACAGATCATAACAGAAAACAGAAGCATACAATAAATCAAAAAATAAGAGCAAAAATAAACAAAAATTATCGTCTACACTTAACAATTATGTGTGGCTGCGTGTGCCAAAAAGAGATATTAAATGTCCATTCGATTGAGTTGCCCCTTTGTTGCAGTGCACACGGATAGTTCGTGTAAGAACAGCCACCTGCTGTCAACAACACCGATTTTGAACAGCAATTCAACTGAACTGTGCTGTAGAAATGGATGTAATACTAAGAAATTGAAGGTAAGCTGCCTAATTAGAAGTAATGTGGTATTTAGTTTAAAATATTATTGTACTTATGTGGTGTGGTAAAGACGCGGTGCTGTAAAGATGTCATTAAAACTTTAAAACTATGTGTGGTTACGTTATGTTTAATTTATTTACCCCAATTTCTTAAAATTTGGTGTCATCTTTTATTATACGCTCTAAAAAAATAATCGCCGTGGAAAATAATCGAACTAAGTTCAGCAGAGATTGTGGCCAAGTGTCTGCTACTCAGAACGCCTATTCTAATCTATTTAATTGAACCCATTAATGAGTTATTTATTATATATTTATCTGTGCTATAAAAATATTTCGATCCGGTTGCTATTGTTATAGAATAATGTATGTAATTGACGAAAATACACTTAACTGAAATATAGAAATTAATCTAAAGATATGTGTTGACTTTAATCTAATCGAAAGTACAATTAACTACCCCGAACCAATGACGTGTAGATTTATCGAACATAATTTAAATGTACAATTCATTCATATAAAAATAATAAGATGATATTCAATATTATCCGGTTTGGTAAAACAGTCAATAGAGCCCGAGGAAATTATTAAAATATCCAAAAAATATATTAAAGTGGTGTTAAAATAAGGTAGATAAAAGTATAATCACGGTTGAGTGCCTCTACATGGTGCCTCATGCAATATACAACATCTGGCTGCAGGCTGTGACGATTAATCCGCCACACATTTTACACAACTGTATATTATTCATATATCTGAAACTTTAACTACATTTATTTATTTAAGAACATAAACATAAATTATTTATATACATACACATAAAATAATTATTTAAAAATAAATACATAAATATACAAAATGCGCGCAACTTTTTGGCTCGTACAACTTTATTGTGAAACAGTCTTTCATCGTCACTGTTTCGGACAATTTATAATTTAGATAAATTAAAAAAAAAAATACCTATTCCTTAAAAGGCCGCCAACGCTTTCATATGGGTTAAGTACCCAAAAGGCACACGGGCAGTAGTGATCTCTCGCTTCTGAGTGACCCACAAATTCGTTTACCATTTTTTTATATACAAATAAACATTAAATATACATTACAGATTAAGATCATTTAACTTTTACTTTTATAGCAAGATTGCATAATTTTTATGTTCAGATCCCCCGGATTTAATTTAACAACTAAGTAAATTATAATGCATATAAAACTTGTAATTGAGTTACAAGTAAGAGTTGAATTTACACAATGCATTTTCTATTTTTTATTTTATTTTATTTATTTATTCACACCAAATAGAACTTACTACCATTACAGGATATTATCCTAATTCGACAGAGTTCTT
>NC_052118.1:9135947-9140106 GCF_012273895.1 Zerene cesonia | reverse complement strand
TTTTTTTTTTTTTTTTTTAAACACTGACAATATTGCTATATTTGTAAGACACAATAAAATCTTGTTTTCCTAATTTAGTAATGTCTAAAGTAAAAAATACAAATAAGTAACTTTTAAAAGAACCTTACTTAATTCTAATGACTAAGATAATCAAAATATACTAATATTTGAAATAAAATATAAGTTCATCTTAAGTTTATCTTAATAACAATTATTCCTGTCTGATAATGTTATACTTAGATCTCTTAATTGACACAAACAACCATTAAAATATGAAGGAAAAATAATAATAATGATAATAACAAATAAACAGATACAATAACTTTGGCAACAAATAAACGATTCGACAACAATTTTTTCTTCCAATACGAAAAATCCTTTAATATTCCGTATTATTCTAATTTTCTTCATACAAACGCGTTGTCAAAAGAAAATGATGGTTTATTCAACTTAAATATTAAAACTGTTCAGTTTGTAATAATGATGTACTAATTAAAAGTGTTTGTAGACTGCTCGGCACTTGATCAGCTGTTCAAGGTTATTCACTTCTTAGTGTGAGCAGGAACGATGACAAATGACAGCGGAAACGAATACAGTTGCAAGCAGGACAAAAGATGCACACAACAACCGGTTCATTGAACTTCACACGTGTATCATTTATCAGTTTCTTTTTATAATAATGTGATAATTACTCACAGGTATTATTACGTACACATATGATTGTTGCATCCACACATAACTTAAACATAGTCCTTTTAAATCGTATGTAATATTCACGGATGTATGAGCTTTAATTATTTTTAAATTAATTTAAACCAATCCTTTCACTATAACGTGCTGCACTTGCGCGAGCGAGCGAGGATGTGTAAAATTAAAGTCTTCTCTGTCTATCAGAAGTTGTAGGTCGACGTCATCGGTCATACTTCCCTAGTTCAGTTTTAGTAAAGACCTGAAATAGGTACTGGTAATATAATAAATTATGACTAACGTTTAGAGTTCTTTCAGAATGTTCAATATATGAACAAATAACATCTTTGAGTTTGTGACGTACTAACGTTTCATAACTTTGTTGGTATGTGACTATATTATGTAAAACATGTCGAATATTTTCATTATTTTACAAAATTGTAGCTAGAGAAATTCAGACCGAATATTCGGTTCAAAAAGTGATTTAGAATATACATGCTATTATGATACTTATTATAATATCGCCGATGTAATAAATTTCGATGCGCTAGATAACAAAGCCAAGGTTTTGATACAAGATCGTAAATTTTACTACACTTGGCTTTCATATTTGTTCACTTAATTCTTATCGTATTTTTACAAGTTAATAACCATATTCATATGCTCCTTGTTTACTATTGTATGAGCCGTAAATGGCATAGCATTTTCTTGTGTTTGATTTTACGCGAGTATTACTCATTCAGAAATAAAAGGCTTGCTTTTATCTAGATTCTTTCGCTTTCTTCTTCTTTTGCTTAGATTTAAAAGGCGTTTTATTAATTATGTTTTATACTGTCCCTCCTCGTCATTATGCTCGCTGTGAAGTATTCGAAACGTTAACGAATAAATAATGAATAATACAATTCTCATCTGTACATACTTGTTACCTATGACCCTGCATTGGGAACGAGCCTCCTATGAGGGCTCCTCCATATACTTTTTGTGTCATAGCCGATAACCGAGTCGGTGGTTCGCATGATAGTACGTGACGACCACCGCCCATAAAGATTGAGGATTTGCAGATGGAGGAGCCTCTATGAATGCGCTGCTCGCTTTATGTATGGTCACATATGATATAACATCATATGAGTATTGAAAATGTAATTAATGATAATGAATTATAATTATTTATTCCGGTAACAACCCACATTGAGTTACACACACACATTGTTAGTTTTTGTTTAATTACGTACGTATTTAATGTAATTGAAACTTGAAATGTATAATGACGCTATTCGAAATAATGCAGCGTTGAGTCAGTTATTTCTAGCAATTTTATGAATAAAATTACTTACCTGTTTCCATAATATTTGTAAAAAAAGTAATCTGTATATTTATTGAGCAATGATAGCCCAGTGGTGAGGACCTCGGACTTAAAATCGACAAGTCGGGGTTCGAATCCAAGCGAGCGTGCAGGAAATAAATAGATTTTTCCATTTATCTGCACATCCTTAATCGTGATAAAACCGGCATGTACGAGAGTCAATAATTCGACGACATGTGACATCCGCTAACTCGCACTTGGCCAGGGTGGTGGATTATGGCCCTCAAACGAGGCCTGTGTCCAGCAGTGGTAACTTATATGGGCTGATAATAATGACAAAGAAAATGTTTATTTAAAATTATTAATTCTAAATTACTTTTAAAGTTAATTCAATTTATGTGTATAACTATATAATTATTATATATTTTATTACGAGATAGTATAAAAGATTCATACATGTAAGAATAAGTGTTACCCATAATCCTAAGTGAACCAAAAAGACGATCAGATTTGTCAAATTTCCTGCGACTAAGAAAACCGTGACTAAAATGAATATGAGATCCAATCGTTTTCCAAAAAGACCCAATACTTTATCTGATTTAAACCGCTAAATCCAAACTTTCAAAATATATTAAAATATATTTTATGTTATAAAAGGTCCAACAATTAAAGCTATCTCTTATCATTCACAATAAAAGAAAAATACGTATTGTAAGATTCCGAAGATTCTATACATCATTGACTTCATTCCTACAAATATTTCTTACTGTATTGGAAATTTATTTAGTGAACCTGTTAATTGCGTTTGACTCAATAATGGGTAAGAAACAGGTGCAGGATATTCAATTACGTAGCAATAGGGAGGGTCAATGCAAAGAAGTACGGCACGGGAAGTAAAGACACATTTCCCCTAAATTATAGCGTCTTTTTAAACTTAAGACTTTTATTTTAAAGAGAACTCTTTAATCATAAATAGCTACGTGAAATGTTGTTGTTAAGTAGCACAATATAAAGTTTTGGACTAGAATATGCGGGTTGTTCTAATGTGTTCATATTTTCATTTAAAATTTTACTGAGGAAAATTGTAAGGTACAAATTTATTCAATATATTGTATCCTTTTGTTTTTTTATTTGTATGTGTCCAAATTCCCTTGAAATCCCGTGTCCCCTAGATGGGTATAGGACAGATTATATATACATGTGTTTAACTGACCGATTTTTTTATCGACAAGTAGGTCTTCCAGACCATTGTGTCCTGACAGGCCTATACATTAGTTTTTATAGTCCCCACTGGGAATCAAACCCAGGACCGCGATTGAACCCTATGAAAATATATACCTGATATAAGCCTGTATGGATTACATTTTTTCCATAATTGAAACTGCCCTCATTTTTAAATGTTTGCGAGCTCACGAAAAATACTGAATTATACTCCGAAATATTTTTTTATAGTGGGGTTATCCTGCATCCTCACTGAATAAAGCCGTCCGTTTCATAGTATTCTTGGCTGTACAGCATTTATATCGATAAATTACAAATAAATTCTGGAATCTTCATAAATTGATATGGAGTAGCTGTTTAATGATTCACGATTGTCTACGCATTTTCCATTAACGAAGAAGTGTTGCATCTTAATTCGTAGATTCCTCTATTGCTATCGTTACTATGCCATCATCATCATCATCATTATCAATCACATTCAATGCAGCATATTGTATCTTGTTACAATGTACATATGTTATTGTAATTTTTATAATGTATATAATAGGTATATGCATTGAGAAAATAGGTGAAATAGTTTTTCCATGCGATTTTGACGTTACATGTAATTCCAAGCCAAGTTAAATACAACTAAGTTGATAATTACATAATTATTTCGCCAAAGTGGTCATAACTTAACTTACCCTTCAAGTTGCCAAAGTTAGTTCTCCACTTAGCATAATGCTGTATTTATGTTACGTGGTTCCATTTAATTTTCAACTAATAGCATAATAATTATATTATTTTCAAACGATTCTCTCTTAACATAATATTATTATTTATAGTAAGTATCAAACATTCCGTGTTCGTAATGTTAAAAGACTATCAGACAGCTGTTACAAATTAAAGATCGTACTTATAAAAATTTCCATAGACAAGGTTTTCTGTTATTATTGTCTACCGCCTGAC
>NC_052118.1:9087147-9134947 GCF_012273895.1 Zerene cesonia | reverse complement strand
TCACGAAAATTAGCTAGTGAAATCTTTTTAAATAAATTATTCATTGTGAAGTTGTTTTTAATTCTACAACCTAATACTGCGTAAACGGTTTTCACAAGCTTTGAACAAACAATAGTTTAGAAGGGAAATATTTGAAAAAACGAGAAAAAAAGAACCTACTGATCAACTATCGTTGTTCGACTATTTATATGACAAAAACACTGAATAAAAAACATACATCTATCATACAAAACAACGATTATTCATTTATATATTATATACTCGGCAAAGTAACTGGTGAGTCGCCTGAATTTGCAGAGGAGTAAGGTCATTTACAGAACTTACGCCTCTACAAATGGTTTGCTAACTTTAAATCGACGAAATCGGCTTTCGGACAATGATCAAGTGTTTTAAAAGCATTAAGATTGTTTGGGCTTAAATGATTGGTGAATTTTATTTCAAATACTAAATACAAATAAATATAAAAAAATACAATAATAAAATAAAAATAAAAATAAATACAATAATAGAAGCGACATCGTATGACTCAATGTTTCGTCAGGATCAAAGTTCAAAGCACGTGAACATTTTACACAACAGTAATGATGATTCTGCGTACTCGAATTATTAGCGCTTTGAAATTCAGGAACTAGTTAGAATTCCCTAATTAATTGCGTCTGAGCGGAATAATATTAATAGAACGTGTAGTGTCGTCGGTTAGTTCCTATGCTACGGTAATGATACTACCTCGGGTTTAATGTCACCTTACAAGCCACTATATAGCAACCAGTATTAAACAAAGTTCAGCTGCGCCCTGCGGTTTCACCCGCGCAAGTCCGTATCCCGTAAGAATATCGGGATAAAAAATTGCCTATATGTTATTCCAGTTGCCCAGCTGTCTACGTACCAATTTTCATTTCAATGGGTTCAGTAGTTTTTGCGTGAAAGAGCAACAAGCACACACACATCTTTACAAAGTTTTGCATTTATATATTATAGGAAGTAGGATAGAATAACCTGGAATGTTTCGGTCAAGCGGTGTAAGTGTATGCATTTATGCTCATTTGGTGCGTCGATAAATGATTTAGGCGAAATAAAGTGAGCGGAATGATATAGCATCGTGATTCATTCACGATCAAATTGTGGGCGTGGCCGGACATATGCATGAATTAGAACTCTTTTAACCAAATGTTATACAAACTTCTTCAAGTGGACATAAAAAAGAAAGACGCAACTAGAAGGAGACCTGGCCTCCAATGGAATTCAGGGCTATAAAATTATGTAAATTTATATTTTTCCGTCCTTCTCTTATTGAACTCCCAAAAGCAAAAGCACAGCAATAGGAAGAAAAAGGAGAACACGCAAATATTATTTTTCGATATCGCTGTGGCCTTTATGCTTGTTCTAAACCCTACTAGTCCTTTCCTTTATTCACTCGTAATAACTATTAATGTAAAAGGAATGTGAGACACTGGGGTAGTTCTAGTTTACCTTGCAGTTATATGAACCAAAAAGTGCTGCATACAGATTATAGATACATTTCTTTTATTTGTTTGTACAAATATGAAAGTGTAATTTAAAGTTCGTAGAAATTCATCTCTCAAGTGCGATATAAGCTTTGAATTTAAAAGTCACATGTATGATTATCCCAACTTTGTTTAATTCGTACTTTTATAAACTTTTTATTAGATTCTAAGCGAGTATACGAAACTTTTTCAGAACATTTTAAATTCAAAATAAAATAAAATAAAATTATCTTCAAAATAAAAAAAAATCTTGCTCGGTTGTAAATGATACTTATAGCTGCACGAGCATGATAAGAAATTTCAATATGGTTTAGTTTTATTTCATAAATAATTTCAATAACTGTCGTTAGATAGTCTTTTTACTTGAACACATGTATGTGCACTTTAGAAGTAATTTTACTAAAAAAAAAAAAAAACTAATAGTACTATCAATTTAAAATTTTTTATTAAAATGTAAAACACATTGCATCTGCAACACACGCAGATATTAAAGACTTTTAACGGATTTAAACGCGATTTATTCATTATATTTAACTCGACATTTCGAAAATTACAGCGAGCGTTGTCACGAGGAGACTTAAAATGTTACCGTTATACAAAAGTTTACAATATTGGAAACGTCGAGTTAAGTAACACAAATTATTAATCGCGCTTAAAATCCGCTTAAAAAGTATTCAATTTCTAAATATGCAATATACGCGTAAAATGAAACAAAGGAAAATCCAACATACATAGAATCACTGAAGCCTAACATTCAAATTAATATCTCTCCTATACGTATAAATAATTAATATGACTCCTATGGGAATATCTGCCCTATATTTTTACACTGGATAAAAACCGTCTTATCCAATGACGTTTTATAGCTTTTGTCACGATAGTATTAAAAAAATAATGCATTTTATTGAAGGAAAATGAACAACGACTGGAAGCAGAGAAGAAACAAGCTTTTTGCATGCATGCGGATCTCGAATTCAGACATGTGGTTCGGTCTACGCACATTGACAAGAGCATAGAAGCAAAACGCAAGGTATGATATTTTTGTCTTTAGAAACTCACATCTTATGCTCTGATGTGAAACACACAAATACAATAAGTTTTGATCGTGGTGAAAAATAAAACAGAAATTGTAAAATCTTGAAGAAATAGAAAAATAGGCGTATCCATAGATCTGACATATTTAGAATAGATAAGTTTTTTATACATTTTAATTTATATTTATAAATAAGACCCGCCACGTATCTTATTTTTGTTTACTGAAATAATTTTACAGTTTTAACTGGAACTGTGATTAAGATAAAATTAAGAGATAGTTTGTGAATTTATGTTTTTTTTTCGTCAATCTCCATATTAGTTTGTAGAGCAACTATATCTTATCACGGACGGATGGGTGAACTGAGGGTTCAACGTGGTAGTGACACGCTCAAGGGGGGTCTCCCCATGATGGGGACCTGGAACCTCGGCTTAGACCGATTTCAAAAATCCTTTCACTATTCGATTTGTACGTGATTCCTGAGTGCTATCTAATGTATAAAATTCTCGTGTCACAGTTTTCGTTGCCATAGTCCTCCGAAACGGCTTGACCGATTCTTATGAAATTTTGTGTGCATATCGGGTATGTTTGAGAATCGGTTAACATCTATTTTTCATACCTCTAAATGATCAGAGTAAGGCAGAACAGCGTTTGCCGGGTGCAGCTAGTAGACTATATATTCACCACAGAAGTGTAGGCGAGGCGGACCCCTATTATTTATATATATCACATAAAACGTATTTTTTACATGCAAAAATATCTGCGAAATAAAATTACGTATATAATACGTAATTTTATTTATGTCATTTCGTCATCAATATATTACTATTCATTAAATTAAAATTTTATCTGCTTTTAATAACGACTATAAAAAATCAATAAAGTGGTCTAATTGAATTTGATCGCGTAGACATAAAATTCTATGTGTTTGAGAAGTTCAAGCCATAAACGTGGGTTATCCTAAGCAAATGTTTGGAGGCAATATTGAATGTCAATAAGGTATAAAGTGAATGAATGGAGACATTGGCATACATTAATACTAGCTTGAAAATTTTAATATCATAACATTGTGTATTTTAAACTAAATGATAATGCTTTGTAATAATTATTTTTAACAAAAACCAAACCGCTTTTAAATTGTTAGAACTTGATCAAATTTAAATGGAACCATAAGGCTGGTGTCCGCACTAGCTTTTATATAAGAATCATACAAATCGGTTCATCCAGTATAAAGCTATGAAATAACGAACAAAAAAAAATAGTCGAATTGATAATCTGCTCTTTTTTTGAAGTCGGTTGAACAATTGCTACTATTTTTATGTAGCTTTCCGTATACAAAGTAATTTTAAAGAAACTAGGGGTTTTAGCCGCATAATTCCTGATCACAGATGCATAAACATTAACTTTCGTTATGACACTTTCCCTCCTTACAATTTCGACTCCCACGCATTTAGCACCTTTTTTCTCACATTTCCCACCTATTAGCACCAGCTCCAATATAACGAGTATAAAAAAAACAGCAGATTCTAAATAATTTACTGTTTCCAGGTCATACGAATGCTGTTCGTGATTATTCTAGAATTCTTCGTTTGCTGGACACCATTACACGTCATTAACACGGTAAGAATATTTAACTCTATTATATACAGACTTTCACAACACAGCTTTCCCCTCGAGGCTTTGCCCGCGTTGTAAAGGAAAATAAAGATCGTGCGGGGTTTTTTCCCGGGTTTCAAATTATACTTGGACCATCCTTGGTTCTCAAACTGTCTTTGTACCAAGCTTTGTCCAAAGGTTAAGTGGTTTAGGCGTGAAGAAGAGATAGGCAGATATAGGCGGAGTTGAATTCTGTGTAAATTGCATCAATAATCTAAAACCTGGTGTTTGTATTTATACAATGGTCCTGAACTGATTGGATTGTATGACGTGTAACGCTGTGTTAATTCTGTATCTATACTAATATTACATAGATAGAGAGATAGAGTTTGTTTGTTTGAACGCGCTAATCTCAGGAACTACTGGTCGGATTTGAAAAATTCGTTCAGTGTTATATAGCCCATTTATTGAGGAAGTCTATATATGCACCAGGGGCGAAGCCGGTTCAGACTGGTAGTGTTAGATAGATAGATCATATGGTTAATAATAAAAAAATACATTTATTACCTCAACTAGCTGGAACCTCCTTCAATCACCTGCACAGAGCAAAAATGTAGCCTATGTGTTAATCCATACAACCTATCTCATATAATCTATCTCTGCCCCGAACATCAAACAGATCCCATAAGAAGTTTTTGCGTGAAGAAATAACAACAATCCATATATTTTTACAAATTTGGGGTTATACTTTTAGTGGGATGATAATATAATATAATAATAAGACTACGAGCATTAATCAAAATATGGTTTAGCGTTTAGACAGGTTAAACATACCGTATTTTGTTAGCGAAACATCATCAATTCCAGCAGAGTTATTAATCTTTGGCAATTTGCTTTTTATTTATTGGATACGTAAAATATTTGTATAGTATCGAGATCGTCAGAGTTCTTACGAACTGCGCTATTTATTCCTTTTGCTTCATTTCCTCATTAAAAGCAAAGAACTCGTTATAACATAATATTATGATACTTTTTTAAGACGCGCAACGTCACCTTTGAGGGTAGAATTCATTAAAGAATGTGAATAAAATGTTGATGATAATAATAGATGATGTGTTAGTGTTTTCAACCAACTTCAAAAAAGGAGTTTGTTATTAAATTGATGGTATTTTTTGTGTTTGTGTTACCTCATAACTTTATAATAGACGAACAAATCTTGATAATTATGGTTTATTTGCAAACTTGAAATTTCGATAAACGAACATCCATGTGGTCCCAATTAAATTTGGTTTTAGTTTTTTTAATGTTTATTTAATGGTCACTATATAATAACTCACTATGGTTGCATTATTTAGTTCTGAAAATTTTAAATATACGAAGGCGACACTTATAAATTGTATATTTATATCATTAGAGCAGTGTTTAAATGAATTGACATTCTAAATTCTTTCAAATCAAGTCATGTATAAATGCTACTTATTTGAAAAGATGTTTGCAACATTTTTATGTATATTTCGTGGATTTCCTTCAAATAGTCGTATGAAAAGCTACTTTCAGCATGAGTTTATGCTCTCATAGCTATGAAATAAATTGAACCATATTAATATATGCATGCTTTTGTAATAAATTAAATGTCAGTTGAGTGACATGAAAAGGCTTTAGGCTTTTATAAATATATGTTTAATAATGGATTGTGCGGCTGACAGAATTTCAGCATTGGAGAAGCTTGGTGGATTAGTCCAGGCATACGAAATACACTCGTGTTATAGTCTGATATTCAAGAAGATACACATACACTACCTATTTCATTGTTTTTTATGTTAAATCGGGCAACTGACCTAGTGGTTCGCGTGATGGTAAGTGATCACCACTGCCACCAGTAGGAAATGGTGACCGCCACTGCAAATGCAACGTCTGCTTTTGAGCGAAAGAAAATTAAGGAAAAGGATTGAATGGAAGGGTGAGGTAAAGGATACAGGCCTCCGGCTTCCCCACTTTCCGAAAGAAACACAGTAGCATACTATTTCACGACGATCTATTGCGGGGGTAACTTTCCCGGTACGAGTTGGCCCAATTTGTGACTCAGTCTCTTTCTGATTTTTTTTAATTACGACTAGTTTATTTAAAGGATTATTGATCATCGTAATTCTCACAGATTGCCAAAGTTACAATGTAGAGATGTAGGGCTCAGTAGAGATGTGAATAAGGAAATATTCAAAAGACGTCCTGCAAGACTTTTTTTTTTTTTTTATTAGTTACTAACTGCCCGCCACAGCTCATCTCGGTAGACATCATTGTAAGTTAATTTTTTAATTCAAGCATTCCAAGTCATATTCAACAGAGTCAAAATCATTCAAATCTGTTAAGCCGTTCTTGGTTCTGTAAATGATTTAACTAACACAACTTTCCTATGTATGGATTAGACAAGTTTTTAAAAGATAATTTGAATTCGATATAAGAATAAAGTCAAATCTAACAACTGTCAACAATAAGAACTTTTATGCAACAACTGTACACCAACTGACAAACATCAGATGAATCGATCCTAAACTCTGCTTGAGTTAGAGTATTCCTCTATTGTTATGTAAACTGCAGGTAGAAGGTAGAAGATAGCAAAGCTACATCAAATTATCATAAAACTTCAAAGACAGCCACAATATCAGTCGTCATCAGTTTTGGTTTCCCAATTTCGAGTAACGATTACATTACATTGCGAACACTTTTAAATTGAGAGCTACCTTCACACTTATTTTAACAAGAAACTTCATCGAGGGTAAAGTATTATATTATCTGCGATCGAGGCAACCTTTGGGATTTCTTGTTGTTCTTTACTTATCGAAAATATAACATGAGTCGGTAATCTAAAATTGAAATTTGTACAATGTATACATAATTAACATAATTTTACATACTTTCACGAATTAGAAAAATTAGGTTGATTTGCCCACCAGAATTATATAGTACAATAGCTTACCGCTTAATATATAATCATTTATATCCATTACAAAGATTAAATAAAGAATGGTTTTACTCGACAATTTAAAATTGTATCTACAGATTTGTAAAATATGTAATATAAAAAATTAATGTAGAAAGATATAAAGCAAACGTGAAATAAATAAAAAGTAATTATTGATGATACGTGTAAGTTCCTATTTACCTATATGTATATAAACACAGTATAACCCCGGTATGCCTTACCGCGTGAGCCAGGAAAATGCTCTGAATTTATTGAAATTATTTTGATACTTCTTTCGTCTGTAGAACGTCACATTTTTTCTGATAAATGACAATTCTATTATGTCCATATTCTGATGGTTGATTGACTACCTAATGTTTTTTTTATAAGATACTCTATTCACTCGCGTTAGTCCGTATCCCGTAGGAATATCGGGATAAAAAGTTGCCTTTCTGTTATTCCAGTTGTCCACCTGTATACGTACCAAATTTCATTGCAATCGGTTCAATAGTTTTTACGTGAAAGAGCAACAAACACACACACACATCCTTACAAACTTTCGCATTTATATTATTAGTAGGATTAACACGAGCAGGACTTATGCATGCGTCGGTAATTATATTCATTGTCAATTCTTAGTCACACAAAACTTTATATCATAAGCTACATAAACTGTCTTGTATATATAGCCGCTATTGAAACTTGGAAGCCTAAACTTACCATTTCTGGTCAAGACATGTCGTTAAAAGTTGCTCAGGCGAACAAATATTGTATGTTACATCATGGCCGAGACTCTAAGTATCTTTTGAACTTAGTTCAGTTTACAAAAGTATTAATACAGTGAAAATATTTTGATGAATAGAAAAAAATCCATCATGAAGCGGAATTCGGACCTGTGTTATTGGCCGTACCGTAACAACGCCTGACCTCTCGGCCACCTGTGATCCCGCCTCTGTAAACGAATTTCTTCTACTCTTTGGGTTTGATGTTCCTAAGAAATACACCAATCCCAGCTCTCCAACAATCCAACTCATGATCGATGTTATTTTATTCTTTTAAAATGCCTCATTTATAACGAATTTGAATGCTGTAAGTCTAAGCTTGATAACATAAACTAAAATTTGAGAGCACTTAGAGACCTCTATTACTTAAATATTAAGAGATATTTCAGAGATTGAAATAAGATCGAATTACCATCGAATAACCACGATCATTACTTTTGTACCCTGTGGTAGTACAAGTATAAGAACATAACATTTTCTTTCATACTTCATATTTTTCAAATAATCAAATAATCCATTAACTTCAACCGCTGTCGGTGCCGTTACCAACGCAATAAGAGTAAACATTTTCAGCTTTTATTCCTTTGCAAAACGAACGATTTTGCGTATATTGGAGAATATCTAGTCTACATAGTATTCCAATACTCTTTATTAAAAATAACTGACCTCGTATTTTTCTTTATTGAATAAAACAAAACACGAGGAAGGTTTCAGATTATATTATACCATATGTATTAGTAAAAAAATATAAACGTGTATAAAAATATAAAAGCATACACAATTATTAGTGTGGGAGTCGAGTACGCTTTGGCACGAATTGGGCCAACTCGTACCGGGGAGGGTTTTCGTCTGTTGAATGGAGGTTGCCCGTATCCTTTTCTTTTCCTTTCCGAGGCCTTTCCTTTATTCCTAAAAAAACTCAGTCTGCTAGAACCACTATTATCGACTTTTAACCTTAAATTTCATTCAATTAAAAAAAACTACGACCGGTTTCGGAACATCAGCGCAGGAAGTACTATTTGAGTCTAAAGCACTGCTTATTTTCAGATCTACCTCTTCTATCCTGATGAGCTGTACAAGTACGTTGGCTCAAAGGGTATCGTGTCCCTGCAACTGCTGGCCTACTGCTCCTCCTGTTGCAACCCTATCACCTACTGCTTCATGAATCGCAAATTCCGGCAGGCCTTCATCAGCCTCTTCAAGACCTGTAAGCTGCTCAGGTAACTTTGCAGTAGTGGCAACTATTTTTATTATGTTACTATTTGTGGTCAATTTTCTTTATTTTGCTGGAAAAAGAAATTAATTCAGAGTAAGACTACATCACCATCATCAAGTTCTTAGTTGTGTCCACTGGCATAGGGTGATATATAAGGATTTGGTAGGGACTGATAGGATCATATCTATCTGATTGAGATGATGAGCAATGGTTCTCAAACTTCATCAATTTGTATTTAGTAATTAAATGGAAAATAATCAAATCAAGAAATTAACTAACTTACTTGTTATCGAAATCAAAATATTGAAAAAAAAACACCTTGACTTTCGTTAAATTCACATAATTTTTATGTTTAATTCATGCTGCTGCTGTATTTTTACTATAATCAATGTAATAAAAGTAGACACGCTTTATTTCAGTAACTTGAAAAATTTTCATTCAAAATGCGCTTTTTGCATCGATATATTTTATTTATTTGGTTCGCCTCATGGTAAACAATTACTACTGCCCATGAACATTTGCAGAAGTAAAGCCTCTGTGAATGCGCTGCCCGCTTTGACGCTTCGCTCGAAATGAGAAACTTTCTTAAAGAGGATTAAAATGTAACATCGTTGTGCGTAATCTAAATAATGATGACAATCTAATAATGACAGTCTTCCAGGTGGTGCTTCGCTGAGAAGTCAGAGGGAAAGCAGGCGACTCCGCCACCTTCCAGCCAAGACGTTACTGCTTGTATTATAAGGGGCAGCCACACTGGACGCACTGGTAAATACTTTCTAATAAAAACTGCTTTATATTATAAATATGCTAACTAATTGGTGTGCGTGTTGACCTTTGCCTGAAGGTTGCCTGGCAGATATGGCTTTGATTCAGAAGGCCGCCATTTGTACAATTTTTGTGTGTTAAGAATCTCTCTTCTTCTTTTCTTGATGCCAAATTGTACAACGAAGAATAAATAAATAAATAAACGAGTCTCAAAGCTGAAATTACTGAATCGATTGGACTGAAATTCTATATACAGATAGACACTATAATGTAGGCATTTGTTTTTAAGAAGGATTTTGAAAATTTCTCCCTCCAAAGGTATAAAATAGAGGACCAAAGCTTGTTGTGAAAACTTTTTTACATGAAATAATATGGAAAATGAAAAATAAAGTAGCTTATTGCAAAAAGGTCGGTTATGATTTTAACGTGCATGTTTATAATAATATGCTTAGTATATTCAAACTTCTAATCTAAAGTTGAATCAATTTACGTTTAATGTCCATGTGACGATTTTTTGACGTTATTTATCTTTCCCTATTTCGTAAACAGGAGTAGAAAACATTTCTCCTTACGTATCTCTGTACTTATTGTAATTGGTAAAGTATGTTGTGAATGCAACGAATAGAGAACTTCAGATATAACGGTCAGAGTCGAGGGTTTACGTGAAGGTTTGCGTTATTTATTATTTACATGCACATTTATTTATTATATAATATGCATCAGCGCTTTCACATTGTTGTTTGAAGTGGCAATACCAGGACTGTATTCATATATATGCAGGGATAGAAGGCATTGGCAAGACAGGAAGGTTTCTATTACATTTGATTTTTTTTTTAAACTTTAAACAATTCTCATCTTTCTATTAGAATTCAAGTTAAGAATTTAACATTGATAACTATTACTTTGAACTTATTTATTCAACTAATAAAGATCAAAATTTTCGGTTAATATTATTTCAGCTTATACCGAATCATTCAATCAGCGCACGCCGATAAATTAATACATTTCGCTCACTTTTCTTCAATTTGTATTAGATGTATTTATAATTTTTCAATGAGTTTCTTGTTTAAACAAAATAACGAAATAACCTATAGGATAAATATATCAGTCTTCTCGTGACCACGCTCGCTGTAAAGTGTCCGAAACGTCGTGTTAATAATATAATGATAAATCGCTTTTAAAATCCGTTAAAAAGTCTTTAATTTCTAAATCATTATAATCTAAGTAAAAACGCAAACTGACTAACAGGGTATGCTGGTGATCGGTTGTTTTTAAAACGTAGTTCAGCTATTACTGTCAACAACGGTCAAAGTTACTAGAAAACGATACATTAATTGTATAACTTTTAAACAATAGTAGAAAACCAACCCACACCAACATTGAGGTCACAGTGATCTATCAATGTACCTCCGGATAACCGTGCTTGATTCTTGAACTATTTATATAACATGACCTCAATTTCAATCTGGTCACAATAAAGTGCATTTAAGAGCGTCACAATTAAAGGTTCATTGTGTAAAGTGCCACTGGAAATAGCTCTCTACCCACGCCAATTGATGCCCACTTTCACTTAGCCATATAAAGACATGGATTAAGACAGACATAAGACTACATATAAACAACACGAATTTACAACAATTAGTCTTAACACAAAAAACTTAGCAGCCTTCAAATTAAAAAAGATCCAAAAAATCGTCACGCTGTAATAAGTTATGAGATAACAAACATAAAATACATTCTAATTGAATAAAAGATTATTTGCATTACTCTCTGGAGTTAATAAATGCGTATTTAAAAATGAAAAATTCACGCTATTTTCTTAGACATCAAAGTTCATCAGCCACAATACTTTTTAATTCCAATAATATTAATTCCAAATCTTGGAAAGTGGTAAAGATAATTGTTGTGTGAGTTAATTTAAAATAATACTGACGCGTATTGAGGCTCGTCGAACGTAGATTTACCGTGCAACTGTCAACACGGTTAACCATAAATCTCCCTGAAGCATCGTTGCAATAAATTAAACATAGATTCAAATTGATTCCTTATCATTCGGCGAAAAATGGACTTTGAGTTTATAAGAACATCGTATACACAGTGCTTACTTGTACAGAGTACTTTATAGTACTAAATAAATAACTTGTGAGAGTTTTATTATAAACTAGCAGTACGCCCCGGCTTCGCCCGTGGTACGTATATAGCCTAAAGCCTTCCTCAATAAATGGGTTATCTAAAACTGAAAGAATTTTTCAAAACGGACCCGTAGTTCCTGAGATTAGCGTATTCAAACAAACTAGCGAATAAACGTTTTAGCTTTATAGGTAATATTAGTATAGATGTTTTCTCGTTAACTTGATAGTCTGATCAGATAGTCAAAGACCAATAAATTTGGGGATTTTACTTGCCCTTTCGCGTCTTAAACTATTTTAATTCAAAATTAAATAAGATTTTCCTTTCTCTTTATTTTATAAACACATGCTATAATATAGGATACTTAAATTTTGGTATATGACGGACAGAGGTCTCTTAGGCCTTACACCATTGTAAATGTTCATTGCATTGAAATAATATTCATTCCGACATGTCGTGGCGACTGCCATTTTTGTCAAATTTACTTCAAACATGGATGAGCTGAAAAAACTCGCATCAAAACCGGTCCTTCCCTTTGATAGTTAAGATATTACATACAGAAATATACCCCACTCTAAGTTTAACAAGCCTCCACACTAAGAGATTTATCTTATAAGTTTTGATTATACTTTACGAATGCTGTAATATTATCTATCTGTACAAGTTTTTTTGTGATAAAGAAATAGTAGTTTCCCTGTCCGTTTATAAATATCTACTGAATTGTACAATATACATCCGTTTTTATTGCTAAATGTGAAATCTTTGAGACCTTACTTTTCCTTTTCTATTTTTATATATTTCTCACATGACATTATATTCTATATATACTCATAATAATTCAATGAGTATAACACTAGCTGCGCCCCGCGGTTTCAACCGCGTAAGTCCGTATCCCATAAGAATATCGGGAGAAAAAATTTCCTATATGTTATTCCAGTTGTCCAGCTATCTACGTACCAAATTTCATTGCAATCGGTTTAGTAGTTTTTGCGTGAAAGAGCAACAAACACAAACACACATCTTTACAAACTTTCGCATTTATAATATTAGTATGATGACTATACAGCAACGTCAATAATAAGATGAAACGAAACATATGTAAAACTAAGGGGACTTTTTTCACGTGGGTCAAAATAAATTTTCATGCTACAAACTTTTAGACCCCAGAAACATGCCCCTAGTAGAATTAATCAACACCCTTTCTTAACGTATGCCTCCAGCACAGTGGCTATCTGGATACCAAATTTCAATCCGATGAGTCCAGTAGTTTTGGGTGTGCGTTGATAGAACAGTCCGGCAGTCATCTTTGCATTTTACATATTAAAGTCTAGCTGTAGCCCGCGGCTTCACTCACGTCAGCTAGGTAGAGTAAGAAACATTTATACATTCATCCATTCATCCATACTTATAAACTTTTGCGTTAATAATATAAGTAGGATTAACTGATCGATCAGATAAAATTTAAATTGCGTTGTTTTAATTTAAATTGCTTCAAAATTATACAGATATAATTATAAAAAATTGTGAAATTAATATCTACTTTTTGTCATAACTAGTTGTTCGCCCCGCCACTCAGAGATCAAGTACATATCCATCCATATTTATAAAAGAATTTTATATTTAATTTTTAGTTTTATAGCATTGAAATGCTTTATAAATGAGAAATTTTGAAAGAATAGAAAAAATTTGTTCACGAGGCGGGATTTGAACTCGCGTTTTTTGACAAACCGTAGCAACGGTTTGGCAAATACGGCGGAAATTCAGAATTTTATATTGTATTATTGAAACTAATCAAATTTTTTGCATTTTCCGGCACTAGCTCAAAAATCGCATGTCGTTAATAATAATACGATAACTTTCATTTACGTTTAAGTTCCTTTATAAAAACCAATCAATGAACAGATATAGATTGGTAAACAAAGTGGAGAAAAGAAAGAATTTATAATTAATGCGACTGATTTTCGTACGACATGCTTCACAAAGTTATTTCACCGAATCCTTCCTGATTATCCCACTTCAGCGTTGTAAATGAAATCTGGCAAAGCTCGGAAATTATTTATCTTTTTCACTCCAAGATTTTCGAGATTAGAGATAAAACCCTCTTAATTCACATTCGATATTGATTGAATACAAAATACAAATAGACATAAAACGAAACATTTCTATGGCATAAGGCATCTGTAAACATTTATGACAGCGGAAAAAAGAAAGGTATACAGATCCTACTAGACCTATCTTTAAAATCATATTCTATACTAGCTGTGCCTCGTGGTTTCACCCATACCTGATGTTATAATGCCTTCGGACTATTCAGCACAAAAAAGAGATACTGTCAATTCAAACCAGTAGTTCCTCAGATTAACTAGTTCAACAAATATTTAGCTATATAAACCTAGTACCGATTGATTGCTCTCGAATAGTCAACAAATGGTCTTCAGAATGTTAAGTTTGTACTGATGGGATTAAATACATCTATTCGAATAGCCATCCGAAGAAAATCGGACACAAATCTGTACCGTTTTCCTCAAGTGAAATGCATTTAGGAAACTAGTTTTCGATGTACTGGATTCAGAACGTCTTTTGAATGGCTATATGCATATGGGGACTTGGGAACTACATGCAATTCTGTTCGTGCATTTACGAATATAAATCTCGTATGTACTTTAGGATTAAACAACTGGCGAGTGCGATTTCATCCGTGTCAAATAAATCTTTTGTACGTAATCCTTATCCACCTACCACAGTTAAGGTAGGGTTATAAAATGTCTGTCTATTAAAACTGATTAACTAAAGTAGGGTTAATACTAACTTAAAGTATGGTTATAAAATGTCGGTCTATTAAAACTGATTCAACTTTATTAACTACTAGCTGCGCCTCGCGGTTTCACCCGCGTAAGTCCGTATCCCGTAGGAATATCGGGATAAAAAGTATGATATGTTATTCCAGTTGTCCAGCTGTCTACGTACCAAATTTCATTGCAATCGGTTCAGTAGTTTTTGCGTGAAAGAGCAACAAACACAAATCCTTACGAACTTTCGCATTTATAATATTAGTTGGAAGGATAAAAGCAAGTAATCACGAAGGCAGACATATTTTGCGTCATTTTGTAGCGTTTATTTTGGTCTTAGAAAGAGATACCTTCAGTTGGTTTTCACATTTTTCGTTGAAGAGATCTCTGATAAGACATGATTTGTTTTTTCCATTTATGTTGGCTGCATAATAAAGTGTTCAAAAAAATACTCGAATCGTGTAAACGTGTACAAATAACGGCAGATGTTTTGTTAAAATTATTTCTTGTATGAACTCCAACGCGAACAAAATCGCGTGCTCAGACACTAGCTATAGTACTAAATGGACATATCTGTCTGTAAACTTCATAATGATACGAAATCATTTAAATAGACTGGAGGCTGTATAAGTTTTCTTTGTTCCATTTTAACAATCAATATAATCAGTTTAACTAATTGTTATTTGAATCATACCTTTTTTATCGATAATGTTTAGTTCAATACAGTAAACAGCAAAAAATTTTGTGTACTTGGTGGTCTTATCACTTTGTAGTCTCTTCCAGGCAACTGAAGTAAAAGGTAACCAGCAAACAAAAATAAATAGAAAAAAATAACACTACATTATTAATATAATTTACTAGAATTATGTTTGTGATTATCATATTAATAAAGTTTTACAAAGGTTGAATTGAATTTATTCGTGAAGATTTTAAACAAAACATAAATTTAGTAATATAACTAACTAAATAGAATTCTAACTTAACAGTTCTTGGTATGCAGTCAGGCACCTGAGAGCTTTAGCCCCTAAGCGTACTTTGTGAATAATTTGAAACGCTGTTGTTAATATTAATATACAGATTCAATTTAAATATTTATTCAAAATAAATCTTTCTACATTCCCCGATAATTGAAGTTATTTTAGCCAGCATTTTTTGTTTAAATGTTTGTGTGTTTAACGTTCAAAGATATATATCTCGCTATAGATAGCTCGCTTCAATAAACGATTTTGTTGCAGAGTTGGATGGGTTAGAAGGTGAGGATTGTGTTTAGCAGCGGCTCACAAAACACCACGGTGGCAAGCGCACACCCCGCTCTGCCAGCTGTCGTTGTCGTGCGACCCATTACACAGGTAATGTATACCGTTATTTTCCTTTACTCGAACCGCAAGAGATCGGTACATGCTTGCCCCGACGAGTACAATCTAAAGGTCATCAAGAATATAATGATCTGGTACCTTCTTTGAACGGAAAGTAGAATTTATAAGCCCTGGTTTAACCTTATTCATCGAATATCGTACTACACAACCATTTCAATAATTTGAGTATTGACTGTCTTTTGACATTTTAATTTTGAACGGATAGCGAAGGATTGAAAAATCATTACGTGCATATACACGAATAAATACTGAATTAACTAAAATAAGGTTATTTACTTACACTTATTATAATTCACATTATATTTCAGTCACCATTAATAATAAGTTATTCAAGTTATTTATTTAAATAAGAAATAACGCAGTGTACTCCAGAGCAATATTTACTTCACTATTGCCATAAAAAGATAAAATCGTGATAGTTTGTTCAAGTTATGCGTAGGTGAAATCCATTCAAAATTTAAGGGTAGTTCATCGATCATTTGATCGGAGAGAGTGTGTGAATATTTAGGATATATATTATGTACAAAAGCAGTTATTATTATTATAAATATTTATTAGTCTTATAAAAATGATTATATCCTAGTATTTTCTTGTGTTTGATTTTACGCGAGTATTATACATTACAACACGGGTTAATAATATAATCAATAAATCGCGTTTAAAATCCGTTAAAAAGTTTTTAATTTCTAAATGATAATACGCTTCTCATTCTTCCAAGACGAAACTAAAGGTACATCACAAGCCATATGATCTATTGAGTCATTTAAATTGAAAATTTAAGTGTTTAATTCATTCATTAAAATATAAGTGTTAAAATTAATTACGGAGTCAGTTCATCGCACCAATATTTCCACCCTGGGTGGATATATTTTCAGTCGTTGTTTTTTCTAAATGTTATTAATGATCGAAGGCAAGAGTTTTAATAGTACAATGTCACCCCAAAAACTTATTTAATAAATTCCAAACCTATTTTGGGAATCAGTGATTGCTTTTGTGTTTAATCTTGGATATTAAAAAGCTTTTCGATCCAAAGTTTGTTGTATATATTTATTTAGTGCAAAACTTTTGTAATATAATTAATTCAATAAAAAAAAAAATTGTAAGTAGACGTTGTTTAATGTAAAGAATAAAATGGACGTAATGTCAACATTACGTCCATTTTATTCTTTAATTAAATGAAGTAAAATTATATTTACTCCTAGCTACACAAAGTAATAAAATTGTTATTTAAATTTGCAAATACTGCAATACAAAACAAAATAGAAGTGCGCTATTTATCTCTATACAATTAAGTTATTAAGGGAGCGAAGGGGAGGGGGGCGGCTTAATATTTGCTCCCAACACTGATTTTCAGCGAATTATGTTTTTGCAACAATTGCAATGTAAAGAAGGTAATTTCTCCCAACTACACAATAATTAATTATCATTATAATTGTTTTACGTAATTATTATCAACCTATATATATTACCAACTTAACTACATCTAACAACATTTATTTCATTTTATTCATTTTATTTCATTTGTACCCACATCATAATTATACAAATTTACAATTAAAGACACGACGATCGACTAAACTAGGTACTAGACCTGTGCTATAGTCTATCGACGCTTTCCACTCCATGAGACAGTGCCAGCATTATAAAGTGAGTGCAAAAGTGAAACTGAACTTATGTGTGTATGTGTGTGTGTGTGTGTGTGTGTGTGTGTGTGTGTGTGTGTGTGTGTGTGTGTGTGTGTGTGCGTGTGTGTGTGTGTGTGCGTGTGTGTGTGTGTGCGTGTGTATAACGACTTAAGAGAGTAAGAGAGTCTGACTTATGAGTGTGCGTGCAGGAAAAGTGGGAGATTAGATGTACATAGAGAGAGAGTTTCGCATAACATTGATTTTATGAGATTCTGTTACTATATATATATTATTTTTATTTTAATTATTCATTTATTTAATTTTATTTTTTTTTTATAAACTATCAACATCACTCAAAACCTTAAGAATTTCTTCGGCCTCAGCGTATGATAAAATAAGTAACATGTTTGTCACATTACTTTTAAGCTTAAAATAAGGCATGTTGCTGATGTTTACAATACTATTCACATCAGTATCTCTTTAGTATCATTTCATTATCCTATTTGAATTTCACAAAAAACATACTGTTTAACTCCAAGCGATTTTTCTATTGCCGTAAAAGCAATGCATTCATGATTCTTCACATAGTGTGATTATCATGAATTCTAGTAATTCCTGGTTCAAAATTCAAGCTTCTCTTTCAACGAATATCAACCATATTCCACCTCACGTATCACGATGAGACACATTTGATAAATTTGCATTGTTAGACGAAACCAACGATACGTGTATCAGCACGTTTCGCATCGAGTACACACTACGACCGTATACAGGGGGACCGTTTTCATTATTTGATATGTGTTCTCACATATCCAGGAGCAAATGTATGAAATAATTTCTGAAGCAGATAAAACTGACAGCCACACTTTGTGAAACATAACTCATCGTGAAGCAATGATGTGGACAGGGAAAATATCCAAGCATTGTTATCGACATTAAACGGGATTCAATATTTTTTGTCTCTCCTTATTACATCTACGTTCACTGTGAGCCCGGCTTTTGTAAAGAAATGTAGGTACTAGAGCTTATGTATAATAAAATAGTAAAAGGACACTGCTGCAACACTATTAATCCTATTATACTTAATATATTATAAATGCGAAAGTTTATAAGAATGTGTGTGTTTTTGTTGCTCTTTCACGCAAAAACCACTGAACAGATTGCAATGAAATTTGGTACGTAGATAGCTGGACAGCTGGAATAACATAAAGACCACTTTTATCCCGATATTCCCACGGGATACGGACATACGCAGGTGAAACCGCGGGTCGCAGCTAGTCAATCATATTTTCATAAAGTAATATTAAACTACGTAAAAGCAATTATTGGCAATTTCTACTGAATAGATAGCCACTATTGAGGTTATTATAAAATAATTTTCTTCTCTGAACATATTTCTACGATCTAGCGAAGAGATAACTCCGGAAATAACGTAGTATTCCAATAATACCCAATATTTTCGAATGAGCAACTGAAGCCCGATCGAATGAATGGTTCAATGTGAGCATATCTTTAGCAATATGCACGTTATACAGCATATATGTTAGGTTTATTGATATAAATAGTTTTTTAAATATATTCCAATTAGAAATTAAAAACGAGCGTGGTCACGGGGAGACTGACCGTGACCACGCTCGCTGTAAAATGTTCGAAACGACGCGTTTATAACATAATGAATAAATCGCGTTTAAAATCCGTTAAAAAGTTTTTAATTTCTAAATGTATAATACTCGCGTAAAATCAAACACAAGAAAATACTATATTACAATTATTAAACTATTTACTAATCGAAACTATAATTTGTCAGATTACTTCATTATAAGCCCTAAACTTCGATCATTAAGGTCTAAGTGTTGTTTTTAACAATAATAAGTAACAATATTACGAATGCAAAAGTTTGTAAGGATGTGTTTGTTTGGTACTCTTTCACGCAAAAACTACTGAACCGATTGCAATAAAATATGGTAAGTAGACAGCTGGGCAAATGGAATAACATATAAGTAACTCTTTATCCCGATATTCCACAGTATAGGGACTTACGCGGGTGAAACCGCGGGGCGCAGCTAATAATTAATATAACAAAAAATTAAATTTAAAATAAACAAATTAAACATAAACGAACAAAATCTTTTTAAAAACTAAGTGTTTGAAATAACCCAAATTTCTAATAAAAAAAAAAATCATTAAAATCGGTTCACTCAGTAGAAAGTTTAGAGGTAACAAAGCCAAAAAAAAACCGCAGTCGAATTAAGAACCCAGCTATTGAAGTCGGTTGAAAATATATTTTAAGTATAGACATTAGGATGAATAAGCAAACGTTTTTGTTATGATAACATTGGTCTAGGAATAATATGATGCAGGGCTCAAATTTACTTACAATAGCAGCTAGAACCTATCGTAACAGTGCTTAGTCTATTTATTTTATGTAACGCCTAAAATAATAGTCGAGGAACAGAATTACTCAAACTAGAAACATTTCCTCGAAGTTCTCTGGAAGTTCGATTCTGAACCTTATGGCGATTTGGAAGAAGGCAAAAAAAAAACCTAGAACAACCTAGAATTTCCGTCAGAATCGCAATTATTCGCATACTGTGACAGATCGAGACACTGGTTTTTTGGGTTAGTCAATTGAAATGTAACATTGGGCTCCCGCGGTCGCCATCCTAAATAAGAGCTTCACGCTTTATAACCTAAACTAGCAATCCTACAGAAAAATTAACTAGACATACTTTATAGCAAACTAGCTGCGCCCCGTGGTTTCACCCGCGTATGTCCGTATCCTGTAAGAATATCGGGATAAAAAGTTGCCTATAAGTTTTTCCAGTTATCCAGCTATCTACGTACCAAATCTCATAGCAATCGGTTCAGTAGTTTTTGCGTGAAAGAGCAACAAACACATACACGTCCTTACAAACTTTCGCATTTATAATATTAGTAGGATAGGATTTAATAATTAAATCTCTACATATTTGTTCCTATTACTTTATACCGTCTACTAAAAATTTAAGAATGTATACACCAAAATGAGTTAAAATACAATATTAATTGTTTGAAACTATTGATAATGCTATTATAATGTTATGATAATTAATATTATTATACTAGCTTTGATACCATGAAAGGAATTGTTTAAGATAAGCTTGGTAAATTAGGTAACATTCAGACAGAATTTGTGTTTAACAAGGTATTTACCGTCATGAGGTTCATCGCCGCTTCCACTATCTTTGAAGTGAATAATAACATTCTATTAATACGGGTCAAATCTACAGTTCAGGATTTATGTGCCTAAGCTCCGGAGACAAGTTCTCACGCCATTTTCCTGTGGGTTATTTAATGGAAATATTTTGCAAGGAGGTCAACCATTCCATCGAAAATCAAACCATCCATTGTCAGAATTTTGCTAAGGACAAAAACAATTAGCCTTTTGTTTATGATTTTTAAAACATACACGAAAACGTTTCAAGAATGAACTGTGCTTTTAGGTCATAGCTATTAATTGAGCTGGTGGTTCGCGTGGTGGTAAGTGATCACCACCGCCCATGAACATTGGGTAACCCGTACTGGTAATGCCTCTGCCCCCTTTTACTATCCCCTTTTTTTGAGTACGGGATGAGGAAAGGATTGACGACTGGAAAGAAGACGACGATGGGACGTGTAAGGAAAAGAAAACAGAGGGTTTTGTTACTCGGATAACTCCGTGGGTTTCTACCGCTTGGCATTCTTTTTGATTTTCCGAGTTTGATAGAATGTTGTTATCATTTAGTCCCATTTTAGAGTCTACAGTAGATACCACACCTATAGGCGTCCCCATAGGCGACGGAGAATAATTCTTTATCGTAAAAAATATTATGTAGATTGACTTTTATAGTTTTGACTTTAAGTCATAAATGATGCTTATAATTGAATGGTGTCAATATTATATACTAGGCTTATATTTTATCGATTGCAATTTTTTTTGTTCGTTCACGTCGAAGTCTGCTTTTACTTTTAAACCTTTATTTAACCATATATATAATATGCAATTGTGCTTACACAATATATTTTAGATCTACAAATCATTAGGTTTAAAAATTATCAACACAAGTTTACAAGCGTCGTTATTCCAAAAATATAATGAACTTTTTTGTCAACAGGTTATAGAAACAGGAAAAGAAGGGAGTCAATTCCTTTATCGCATTACTTGGCCCCGCACGGCGCAATCAAAGGGGCCAACACCAGCACAGCCGCTTTATGAGTAAAATGATCAGTGAAAAATACAAACGAGAAAGAGAGATGGACTTACGGTAACCACTCTGTAAATGAAAGAGACGACGACACTACCGTTAACTGAGAAACAATTAAGTGAAAATGTGTTCAGTGAAATAACAGTGAAAACTATAATCGACAGTTTTAATAATTTGGTAGAACGAGCTTGATAAATGTTGTACATAATTTATGATGAAACTACTGTTAATAAAAAGCCAAGCTTCGTATTTATCAACTATAAGGGACCTTACAATAATTATTTAGATGTAGCAAATGTTTTTGACAGAAACATTAAATCGTTTTGTGTATTAATTGTAAGTTAAATCCAATTGTATAAACAAATGTTTTAGGATAATGATAACATAATTTTCTAAAAGAAGTAACATTATGTAATACTAATTAACTGTCTGACCTAACCTGTATAAATTAGCTTATAGAACAATACTGTTTCATTTAATTTGATTGGTGTGAGAGAATTACATTAGAAAAAAATCCTACTAACGATAATTTTTACACACAACTATTTTAGTCAGAAAGCTACCGCGCTGTTTTATATAAGAGCGGGCGACTGAGCTGGTGGTTTGCCTGATGGTAAGCAATCACCGCCCTGGAACATTTACAAGTGGTGGGGTGGAGTAAGGGATAACGGGATTTAAGATTGAACTAGGAAGGCAGAGATATAGAAGCATTCGCATGCTACTAATTCACGCCGATCTATTATTCTATTGTAAGCGTGTGGTATATCTTCCCACAGCTATATAACCCAATCCGTGCCGAAATGTGCTCGTCTCTCACATACGAGACAAACAACCGTACGTTAAAAACTTTTCACCTTTCAGAAGTCTTGCTAAAAGGATCTTAATCCAATTCTTTACGAGTAAATATGTAGTACTTACTAGCCCTATTACAGGGCGTAAATCAGCAGGGACCTTTTATTACGTCGAATAACTCTAGGGACCTTCTGACCGTAAATATTCGAGGAGAATCGATCAAATATTTCACGCGATTGTTGAACCTTACGACATTTCCGGATTTTTGGGGAAGGAAAGGATGTTTAGATCATTTAAACAATGCAGCGTATTTGATTGAGATATTTACTTTATCGAGTCTTAACTTGAGTAACTAAAAAACCTGAATGTTTATAAGAATGACTGAATGAATTCACATGAAAACCATCATTCGACCATGTCGATTTTGATGTTAGTTGGGTGTAATGTCACTTATGTGCATACCCACAAACTTAAAGAGGTACTTTATAATATTAGTATATACATCTCAGCTAATTTTGTGAATCTATACAAATAATATAGAGCTGAAGAGTTTGTTTGTTGAATGCGCTAAACGAATCTACTGGCCATATTTACGTTATTCACTCTGCGAGCACGGCCCTTAACAAATGTTTGTCCAGATTACAATTTTTTTATTGAAACGACCATACCCAACTACCATATAAATACCAACTATTTATATTGTCTTTTATATATCGTTGAAAAGCAATGCGTATTTAAATAAAAGGCTTGCGGAACTATATAAGTAACTGTAGTAACATTCAATGAATACCCAGTGTTGTAAATAAGCATATTAAAAAGCGAAAACCATCGTGCATGCCTTCTATTGCAATAATTGGTCTCCTTGGTCCAATAAAAATTAGACCACTTGGTAGGTGTTAATTATGACGACAGCTTTCCGTTACCGTGGTGATTTTCGATACTGTGCAACCAAATTTGAACTAGTTTAAAGAGGCCGTGGCCCGTTTTCTTTTCCTTCCCCGTCCTAGTCCATTCCTTCTTTCCAGTCGTTAATCCTTTCCTTTTCCCTTACCCCATAAAAGCGGGCAGCGCATTCGCAGAGGTACTACCTTTGCGAATGTTTATGGGCGGTGGTGATCGCTTACCATCCGGCGAACCACCAGCTCAGTTGCTCGCTATGACATAAAAAAAAAAAAGAGGCAGAGTGGCGTGTTTTCGTAATAATTGTACCGGCATGTCAACTTATTTTAATTGCTCCATTCGTTTATATTTAATTGATTCACAGTTAGGTTTGTATTTATAGATCCTGGCATAATTTGTATGATTATTTTTATAAATTTTATCAACGTAGATATTTTTAGTGGTTAGAAGTATCTATCATATTAAATAAGCACTACATAGTATTGAACAAAGTCGCTTCCCGTTGTCTTTCACTATGAATCCATGAGATCTTAAATGCTACTTGTCGTTTCAGCCGTGGGACGTCCACTGCTGGACAAAGGCCTCCCTCAAAGATTTCCACCACGACCGGATGCTACTTAACAGATTTGATTTTTTAAAAATTAAAAACTTTTTAACGGAATTTAAACGCGATTTATTCATTAAGTCTCCCCGTGACCACGCTCGCTGTAAAGTGTTCGAAACGTCGGGTTAACAATATAATGAATAAATCGCGTCTAAAACCCGATTAAACCGACTTTAATTTCTAAATGTATAATACTCGCGTAAAATCAAACACAAGAAGTTACTAGATTTGATTTTTAATAGAGAGACTGATTCAAGGTTTACATGTACTTATGTATATACTACCTATTCACCGTGGCAAACAGATAAATTCGTATGGATTGCATGTATTGTAAATGTTAGGTTCAAGGTCAATTCAAAGTTTCAATTGTTATTCATATAATAGAATACTTGTCAGCTCGCATGTCGGTTTGTTACAAGATAGTAACTGTCACTTTCCATTGTATTTGACGAGGGTGGATTGGGGGATTCTGCGTCTGTTATTGACGCGACGTTATCTTAAGTATGTTTTAACCCGCTACATAAAAAGAGGTGTGTTGTAAGTTTAACGCGTCTGTGTGCGAGGCAGTCTGTGGCATCATAGTTCACGAACGACGCGATTTCCATTTAGTTTTTCTCTGATATTAAATGTGTGTTATGTGCGAGTGTTCTTGGACGTGTTTGGTGAAAATTTGTTGAACCGTTTAAAGGTCATCAGCTGTTTTATAGATGAGGGGATCTGCTAACTTTCTTACTTCATTGCTGCCTCAATATGAATATCTAATGAAAGTGCTTGACGAATAATACACTATGTTAAATTTCAATTTCTATATGTCAAACATCTAAAAATGGGGATGGGTTTTTTTATCTAATGTGTAACATGTAACCTTGTTGTGATATGTTCAAATAAACTTATCCAACGGTAAAATATTTTTTTTTAATCATCCAGATGTTTCTGAGATTAGCTCGTCCAAACAAAAAGTCTTAACAGCTTTATATTACTAGCATACTATACTATATATATATTACATGGATAATATGACAAACAGAGAGGACACCGGGTATTCTTAAAGCGATCTCGATATGTTTAGCAAATGCAATCTTTCAGTCTAAGTTACACATTCTTCATATTGTTAATAAATAAAAAGGAATAATAAATTATATGTACGATGATTCTCTGATGAATCGCAATTGTTTAAAACATGTATATTCGCGATAGGTTGAAAACAACACACTGTAAATAAGTATGTGTATAAAAAACAATCGAAAAATTTATTCCCCGATACTTACCTTACCTACAAAGTAAGAAATGAGAGCCAAGGGGATTTTTAGCACTGTTTAAAGAAAGAGAATAAGAAGCTCTCTATATAAATGATATTTGTAAAATGTGCATACATTGTTTATAATATTATTGAAGTCATGACTAATTTTTATACGATATGCCTACCTAAATATTGTTAGAACTTTTGCATCGATCTGTAAATAAACTTTTTATCTCCTGAATATAAGTATAAATATAAACGTAATGGTTTACTTGAATTATGAAATAATATTAATACGTCCAATTGTAAACGTTAATTGATTTTATAGTATGTCAAAATCTTAATCCACGTTTTATTTAACCTTTTTTTTAAATTAATTCAACTTATTTTGAATGTCGTTGTGTTCAAAACGCTATTGTGATTTTAAAATATTATTTAATAACGACTATTTTATAATAAAATTGTACGTACAACTGTTTCTTGTTTATTTTTATAAAGGAGATAATAAATTTCATTTAAGAGATAAAATTATATTTAAATATTGTTTGAGTACGTTTGTGTAATTATATACTATCTTATTGTGATATTGTTAAAATATATGTAAGCGAGAGACAAATAAATGTTTTTGATATTAAAATTTCTTTCTTTTATGTCATATTTGACGGACACAAAGAAGCAATGATATTTTGGATAGGTAGATATTTTGTAAGTTTTTAAATTTTCATAAATCTTTATCCTAAGCCAAATAAGACCAAACATCATTAAAATCAATCCAACCGTTCATGAGTAAATGGTGTAACCAGCAGAACTTTCTTTTTAATATACAGATAGTCAGATTTGGTCCATTTAGTGCATACGTTTAATGAACCAGTGACATTCACTTTTTATATGTAAGTATTTAATGAATAAAACACAAGAGCAGGCAAATATTTACACTGTTACAAAGGTTTAATTGTTTAAATTGTTAGAACACTAAATTTAATCTTTCCCACTATTGTTTGTTTTAAGAGGAAATTATATTGTTTATTTATATGGTGATTTCCATTGTCTTCGGATGCAACTTATAAACGTTTCAATTGCGCCAGAAATAAGTACCATTTTTGTCTGGCATATTTATTTATCGGATAAATATCAAGCATTGTTATCAAGGCAAAGAAAATCTCGCTCATTGAGTTATCATTCCGTTAACGGTAACAATGGTTTTTGAAATGATTATAACATTTAAATATTGTTTAAAAATGAATGTAGCATGAAGACATAACAATAGAATAATTTATTCTAGGGGTAAATGATGATTGAATGGTTACAACCTAATAATAATAAACATTTAGAAATTAAATACTTTTTAACGCATTTTAAACGCGATTTATTCTGAATTTATTATGAATGAACCAACTGTCTTATTTGATTATACCTTATATGCGAATGTTATTTGCTCATATCTTATATGCGAAATAAGAAACACTTATAAAATTATTGTATTGTCATCGATTGTGCGAAGTTTGAACTAAATCTGTCCGTTTAAATTGGTCAAATCGAGTCTAAAGGTGATACAATCTATATAACCGAGAGGTTACATACATACCTCAGGTTAAGCTCATAAAATCGTGTTAAAATGAATTCGGACAGTCTTTAACTATAGCAAATCATGGCCACCGAGCTGTATGAAATGGTAAAAATAATCGACGTCTATCATCAGTGTCCCTTTAGCTATTTATTATGTGCTCGGTTACACATTGGTGTAAACGCTATTTATTTGTGGATAAGCTGATCTTGTGATATCAAAGTGCAATGAAAGGTACGTATTAAGCGTTCAGAACATTTGGTTGCATTTGTGGCGAGATAATTCTAAAAAGTGTGTTATTGTATATGGTGAATGTGATCCATGTATTTTTCATATTGATATAAAAACTACATTATTCCACTGCATTTTTTTATGTTTGTTAACTTTGAACTTTGAACTCCGTGGAACGATTATTAAAAAAAAATCATAAAAATCTGTTCACACAGTACAACTTTATGAGATAACAAACATAAAAAATACAGTCTACTGGATTTTCATTTTTCCAATTTTCTGCCAAGATATTAAGATTTTGTGAGTCTGATACTTTCTACATACCTACCGGGCGTGCGTTCGTTAACTCTATCAATTCTTTCTTGATTTTTAATTAATTTGCATGTGCCTTTCATTTCTTATAAAGTGTCTAAATACAAAATTTCGCTGTTATATCTTTAATGATGACGAAAATCCATGCGACGTCATTCAACTCTTTTAACCCCTGCTCCCCTTTTTTCGCAAAAAAAAATAGCCTATAATCTTCCTCAGGGTCAACTCCATCTCTGTACCAAATTTCAACAAAATTGTCAGTAGTTACGATAAGCTATTACTTTATGAAAGAGTGAGTTATATCGAAAACGCCTCCAACGTTTTTCATAAAATTTATTTATATGCAGAGAGTTTCAGAGGCAATAAATCGATCTAACTTTTGATTTTCGAAAATATAAAAATACAGATATCGCATCACTCATGTATTTATATGACTTTTGTATTTTAACACCTATTCACTTGTTTGTTGCAAATAAAACTAAGCGAGTTGTCAAACATTTTATTTGATCAAGTATGTATATTTTACAATCAAAAAGCGGAAAACACATTATTTATTCATCATTAGTCTCATTTATAAAACACGAACGACTCGACTCGACTCGGAAGTTTTATATGGTTGTTGGAAGAACGAATTAAGATAATTTTTTACGATAGCTCCTAGCGTTCCTTACCCGTCTTTGCTTGCGCAATCAAAGGAGAAGGATAGTGCCGGGGCTTTAGCCCACATGCCCTATCTCGAGTCTCTAACTGTAAATGAATAAATATACTTTCCTTTGTTCCCAGTAAACGTGTGTTAATGTTTGTTTAATTATCCTTAAACCATGTTTAATTATTATTATACCAAAAATCCCGGTTCAGTGGCTTAGGCGTGACAGACAGACAGAGTTATTTTCGCATTTTGGGGAAGTGGGGATTTGTAGTAATTAATATCGAGGTCAGCAGTGGTGGCTCAGTGGTGAGAACCTCGGACTTCAAAATCGATAAGTCGGGGTTCGAGACCGGGCGAGCGTGCAGGAAATAAATTGATTTTTCAATTTATCTGCGCATGTGGATAACATCACCACTGCTTAAACGGTGAAGGAAAACATCGTGAGTAAAACCGGCATGTCCAAGAATTAAAAGTTCGACGACATGAGACATCTGCCAACCCGCACTTGGCCAGCGTGGTGGATTATGGCCTGAACCCTCATAGGAGGCCTGTGTCCCAGCAGTGGGAACATATATGGGCTGATGATGATGATGATGATGAATATCGAGGTCAATTTGTAAGTCACGTTTTGTACGTAACCCCAAATCCAGTGGAGCACATCTCACATTGTACGATAATTTTGAACCGAATTCAAAAAAGGGGGGTACCCAATGCAACATTTTTTGTTTGTTACCTTTGAAACTTTTTTTGGGTGAACCAATTTTGATAGTTTTATTTTTAAAGTGAAAACTGCTGCTTTTGATACGGTTCCATTTAAATTTGACACAGATCCATAAAAAGAAAAGTAATTTTGAAATAACTTTTACTAAAATATATTTACCACTATAATTTTGTATTTAGATATTTGTTTTTTTACATACGTAGTATAATCTAATGAATATTGGCTTTACAAAACAAATAAAAACATAAAAAATAACCGATCAGAAAAAAGAAACCGGTTGATATTTTGCGTCACCATGTATTTACTGTAACCAAGTTGAGGAAAACTATATAAAATTAGTAAGATAGCAGTCGTTAATGAGTAAAGTGCCTCTGCGCAGGTGTTTTTCTATTTTTGTTCATGTTTTTGTTTTAGTTATTAATATGTAAATAACTCGTTTAAATTGCTAGTTTGAGCGAAGTGGTGTTAAAATTTTTTTGAATGCTTATTTAACTATGCTTTGATAATATTTAGATGAATATATTGAAATAAAGATTTGTCTTCGTTGAATAGTTTTGTGGTGTGATATATCAAGTGATTGTGGTTAACGTGAGCAATGGCTGCTACAATATGGTATGATGTCTTTAATTTTATTTTATTTGGAATTGAATTTCGGGACTCCTCCCAGATTTTACAGTAATTTTTTAGGGACGAGTTGATTTTTTATATAATTACAATCATTCTAATTATATGTATCGATATATGCTATTTTATATTAATAACTCTTTATGTTTTCTAATACAAGGATCCTGTTATTAAGAATATAAAATTCAACGCCAAATATACCAAATCACTAAAAGACACTATCAGCCAATACTTTCAATGTCCGGAATATAATAATTGTGGTAATATAGGAGAAGGCAGTTCTCTTATAATGCATTTTGTATGACCTGAAATCACGTTGAAACGTATGACACTTATAAAACGGTTTACAAAAACGCGTAGGCACCAGCGAGTCCGGTGAATTGGGCTGGTGACCCTTAAACCAGCCTTAATAATATATTTTCGTTGCATCGCCGGGGAAGGATCACACGCCCACAAGACCCGCGTGAAATAGTATCAAGCTACTGTGTTTCGTACTTGGGGAGCTGGAGGCTCGTTTCCTTTTCCCCACCCTTTCCAGTCTTTACCTTCTTTCCATTCGTCAATTCTTTCCTTATCTCTTACCCCTTGAAAGCGGGCAGCGCATTCGCAGAGGCACTCTCTTTGCGAATGAATTGAAAGTGGGCCACCAGCACAGTTGCTATGACATAAAAACTGTTTGAATCTTTTACATTGTAATGTAATTTTATATATCTTTTCAGTATGGAAAACAAATCAGAATGCGGATCTTGTGTTGCGTCGACTGTCACTCTAACAAACAAGAGCGAAGAACTCAACTACAACCCATTTGAACATAGAAATGTTACCCATCCTACATCGTGAGTATCTTTTATGTAAAACTAGATTTTGCCCGCGGCTTCGGACGCCTTAATTCGGAGTAGTTTAATAGATATTAGTATACAATAAACCTTCCTCTTGAATGACTCTATCTTTAAAAAAAAACCCAACAAAATCCGTTGCGTAGTTTTAAAGGTTAAGTATACATAGGCACATACGAATGCGACTTTGTTTTATACTATGTAGTGACTAGACTCTAGTACTAAGACTTCACTGTCGGTCTGTCTGACCGTCAAATAATAGAATATTGACAAGCAACGGATGAGACAGTCGTACATTGGATGGGTGATGAATTTTAAAACTTCATACAATTATACCATACTAGCTGTGCCCCGCGGTTTCACCCGCGTAAGTCTGTATCCCGTAGGAATATCGGAATAAAAAGTTGCCTATATGTTATTCCAGTTATCCAGCTGTCTACGTACCAAATTTCATTGCAATTGGTTCAGTAGGTTTTACGTGAAAGAGTAACAAACATCCATACATCCATACTTACAAACTTTCGCATTTATAATATTAATAGGATTAGGTTATTCAAACTAGTCTACAATAATAATAATTATGTATTACGGCTCGAGTTCATTATTACATATCCATTCATTTCATAAATGCATTAATTATGCGGTAATTGTAAATGAAGTGCGAGTCCAACGGAAAAACTGTTAGATAGTTATTATAGCATGAATTTTAGTTTAATATAAAAATGGACTGAAAATATGAAGGGGCTGATCACTTAATGGTTAACGCTACCGCCTCGTCTCAAATAACTCGCAAAGGTCTTACGCCTCTGCTTTGATTTCCGATTTAAAACGTAGAAAAGAATGTAGAGGAGAAAATAGGAAAGGTGAAAAAGAAGAAAAATGGGGAGAGGACCATCCTCTTCCCATTTTTGATGGAATGTGATGCGTGGCCAGCCGAAATGTAATGGTAAATTATAGTTATTTGATACTGAAACTAGGTATATAGTAAACTTCATTTGATATGTGTATTCTGGATTGACAGGTTTTTTTTTGTTTGTACTATTGTGTTTCTTTCGGTGATTGGGGGAGCCAGAGGCCCGTATCCTTTTCCTCACGATTTCCAGTCCTTTCGGCTCTGCAACTGGCATTAGAGCTTTGTAAATGTTTATAGATGGTGTTAGCACTGATGTTAACATCAGATGACCCACCAGCTTCTTTGGCGAGATAACAAATTGTGATGCGCATAATATTTAAAGGTTAAATACACTGAAGCGATGATGACGTCACCCTTCATTTCAGAGATAAGTTACTACGATAAGTTACTAGTACTGAACTATTGCAATACTGAACCGATTTCAATGACATTTGGTACGTAGATAGCTGGACAACTGAAATAAGACATAGGCTTTTTCTTCCAATATTCCTAACGGATACAGACTTACGCGGGTGAAACCGTGGGGCGCAGATAGTTGTAAATAATTATCAGTTGTAACTTCCTTAAACGTACGGTAAATACGCCTTTTATTAATGTGTATAATGATTTAAATTATCTGAGGAAATAAGATAAAAGATAAGATAAATATGTTAATATCCCGTCAAGAAGTAGGTTGAAGGGTCGTTCGGGCGGAAAATAAACACCATAGATTTTATAAGTTACTGGGTACACTATTTTATATTTGTTTACATTGTATAGTTCTCAGATCAAACCAATATACACAGCGGTTCACAGTTAGTTTTCTAAATTAAAAACCTATTTAAAGATGTAATTAGTTCAGCTTACTAGAGCATTAATGATATATGAAAGATGAAAACCCGTAGATGGTTGTCGCTACATAACAACAAAAACAGGACAGTTCTTTGGCATTATTTTCCCTATATATGAAACTCTCGTGTCACAATATTAGTTACCATACTTCTCCGAAACGATTGGAATGATTTTGATGAAATTTAGTGTGCCTATTGGATAGTACTCTTACTCCTATATTATGATAAAAGTAGCTAACACATTGAGATATATTATTGCGCTTTCAAAGAATATTTACAAAGTTACCAAAAGCTAGCGAGACTGTATCGGGGAACTATGATAGAAACTTTTTAACACTTTTTACAGCAGTGAAGCAATTTCACATTCCGACGGGAATTTACTTAATATTATTTACCTACTAGAACAAAATATAAGCATATAATTTTCCTTTTGGAAAATGCATTCTTCTGATACTGCGACCCAATATAACTAAGGGATGAAAGTATTCAAATGCGACGTGATGTATGATGTTAAATGACGGACATACGAAAATAATATATTTCTTCAGTTTAGTTGTCTAAATTTTCAAAGTTTCAGTTGGCATAATGACGCGGGTTCGAATCGGGTTTCAGGATACATTTCAATACTATAAAAGCAATTTTTTTTTAGTCACAGCAGTTGAGCAGGTGGTTCGTCTAATGGTAAGTGATCACCACCGCCCATGAACGTTAATGCTATTTTTATCTAGAACCCTATAAAGTTTTAAATCTAATGGCACTGAATGAACTTTAGTCTTTTCATCTTCATTTTCATTCTTACAAAAAATGAGCAAATACCTAGGTCTTTGAAGCCCATTTCATAAATTAATGGATTTCCATTAAGAAAAATGTTGCTTAAGTAAATTCTGAGAATAATATTTTCTTTAGATCACTTCTTAAGCGCCATTATGTAGACAATCAAATGAAAAATCATATAAACACTATTATAACAGTTAAGATTTCCATTATTATGAAACTAAAATATTTCTCAATCGATGTAATATTGAGAAAACTCAGGTTTCAATACACTTGGAAACAAAACAAACTTCTACTGGACGTAATATCTTGGAAACAGTAACTTCGTAACAAGTTCGTATGTGTTTTATGTCTATCGTGGTTTTATAAAGGAGAAAGAGTTTTCTTTAACCAGATCAAAATATACATGTACGCATGGAAATGAATAATTTCACCACGGTAAAAGTATAGGGACAGAGAAAGCGACTTTGTTTTCTACTATGTAGTGCTTTATGTATATAGATGGTTAGCTGTAAAATATAAGTTTTTTTTACCAACTAGGTAGCAATCTATTGAAAATACACATTTAAGATTGCGTTTCTCGGTCTGTATCCATTTCCTTCCTCTTCCCTCCTTCAATCCTTTCATCTTTCCTTAGCGGGGTAGAGTGATAATCCATTTGCACAGGCATATAAGCCTCTGCAAATGGTAATGGGCAGTGCTGGTTGCTTACCATCAGGCAACCCACTGGTTGCTTTACCGACTATTACATAAAAACAACGCAATTATTTATCATAGATGTGTAGGTAAGGGGGCTAATAGAAGTTTAATTTAAAGTTATTTAGGTCGCCATATTAGAGTCACGCAGCGGCCATATTGATAAAAAGACTTCACAAGCTATCTCCTGATCCAGAAATCCTATAGAAAAATTTACGAGACATTTGGTTGCAATTTGAAGTGTCTTCAACTTTGTTCTCCTTTATTTACCGTTAATGAAAACACAGTTTCGTAATAGTAACAGCATGAGACTCGAGAAATGATATACAATAGTTTAAATCCCAGAAATCACGGGAACAGGAACCATGTAGGTAAAACGCCGTGTGTGCCTATCATTACCTTTGTCTACGTGGACGAAGCCAGAGGCGGAAATCTGATAGTCATCAAATTCAAAATTTGTATCTGAATATAATACGTAACTTATTATGATTAAGTCAATATATTCTCCATATACGTAGTTCTTTGTTTGTTGTTGAACGTCATTTGTGCGACTCTAATTGAGCGAAATTACTTTTTTTATACCAAATTTCAACAGGACACGGGAGGCACAATCCTTTAAATAATACAAGAATCTTCAAAACCGTTGTATTAATAACCTCTCCTTTTTTTGAGTCAGTAAAAAAAATCTTAAAACGCACAGTATTCACAGTATAAGAACCACGTCGCAAAATTTGTGTTATGGCTATATTGAAAATGCCCACGACGCGTTGTGAGCAATCACATAAATAAGACATAGCGAAAACAGTGTCGTGGCTGGCATGCTATTTGGCCTCCACCCGTGAAAAAAGCCATGACGTAATTTTGGTAAACACTCAGAGAGTGTTTTCTTGTGTTTGATTTTACGCGAGTATTATACATTTAGAAATTAAAGCCTTTTAACGGATTTTCAACGCGATTTATTCATTATACTATTAACCCGACGTTTCGAACACTTTATAGCGAGTGTGGTCAAGGGGAGACTCCCCAATCTTTAATTTCTAAACTCAGAGAGTGTGTAATTAATTTAGTTTTGTGCAGCATAAATTAGTTTAATTAAGTATGCATGTAAACAAGATAATGTATTCTTATGTAGTCTGATTCCGTTTAAGAGGAACGCCAATCTTATTCCGTCTTTCTTCGATCGAAACTTATACATAACTAGCTGCGCCACACGGTTTCACCCGCGGACGAACCCGCAGGCAAGTGTTTGTATAGCTCATGTCTTATTTTATATGTAAGCTATATTGTTTTATTAAAACGCATTCAGCTTTACTTGAAAGAGTAACAAAGATCCATTCATCCATACTTACAAACTTTAGCGTTTATAATATCAGTGGGATTTACAGATGTTGATTGTTAAGTAAGAAAGAAAGAAAGAAACAATTATTTATCAGGGACAGCACAACACACCAATGATGGAAATTATACAGATAAAAAGCAAGACATAGATACAATTACACAACATATATATATAATTACACAAACGAAGAAGACCAGTATTAGATATGAGGAGTGTGTCATAACGACCCTGACAAAAAGGAGACAATTCAGCCTATGCTGCAATGTTAAGAACATTGACAGCGCTGTTTCTCAGTGTCCCCTTTATGAAGTAAGTAAAGAACAAATCAAAAATAAAAATGAATACAATATTATTCACTTGGATATAAAATAACGGATTTATTGTTTGGTAACTAACAATATTACATAAGTATGTAGAATGAAGACAGTTCATAATTTATTATATTAGAGTGAAAAGAGACAAACCAAAACATACAACGTACATACTAATTTGTGAATGGAAGTTAAATAAATCGTTTGTCCTATAAAATTCTAATTATGTTATTCACATATACGTTTTTCATTCAAATATATTAAACATTGTGTTTCGTCCACAAAATTAGCATTTATATTTGCCAATCCAATATCAAACGTTGTCCGTGAATTTTTGTTTATTAATCCATAAAAAACAACCAAGGGTCGAGGATGGATACTCCTATAATCCCCTTTTAAAGAGATTGTTGTATTTTGAGATTTCATCAAAGGTTCTTTCCATTTGCTTTTTATAAAATCCTGCAAATAATACCGTATGTTTCTAATCTATCCCGGCTCGCATTCGAATGTTTCTATTCTTTAAAATTTTCTCACTTATCAAGCATTTTAAGGCGATAAAATTAAAAATTAATTAAAATTAAGCAAAATTGCGCCATCAAATAACCTTCATACCATGGCAATACTAAAATGTATTAAAACGACACACGTACTAGTTAACAATATAAGAAAACACTGCAATTCCGGACGCCTGTATCCTTTTCCACACCCTCCCTAGTCCATTTATTAATTCCCATCATCAATAATAATTGCTTTATCTTTTTATGACAACGCATTTGCAGCGGCCCTACCTCTACGAATGTATATACATTGGTAGAGGTAGGGCTGCCCTTGAGGGCGGTAGTGATCGCATACCATCAGACGAACCCAACATAGTTACAGAGGGTATTATATAAAAATTTGTTATTACATTAGTATCAGTACAATACAATATCCAACCAATCATATAATTACGTTTTCTGCCTTATGTCAATTAATGTCAATTATTTACTACTCCATTGTTGGCTGTTATGTCTCACATTTTCTAGGATATTGAGAGTCTATGTTTAAAAGGGAGGCAATAAGTTGGTTTACCAACTGGATTAAAAAAAAGGTGATTGTTATCTCAGTACTTTAACTGGATGATTTTGATGATTGTATTTTTATTTGGAAACTGGTGCCTTCAGTGTGATCCCATTTAAAGATGGTCTAGTTGCAACAATTTTTGCCAAAACTTTATATTGAAACATCGTATTTTGGTATTTTTTAGACATTTCCATTACATCCACCTCCATTGAGTCGAGTTTCATCGTTTTTCCGACTGTCTTTTAATTCTCCGATATAAAGTACTAGCTTTCCGGCCGCGGCTTCGACCGGGAATTCGGTTATATCGCGCGATATGGTAAGCCTATATAGTCTTTCCCAAAGTGTAATAAACTATTTATCAAAATTGGTTAATAGTTTAAGTGTGTAAGAATCCTACATGATTTTATGTTTGACAATTAGGAACTTCCATAAATTCTTTCATTCCCATTTCCACCCCTTCTACCCTTTTTTCGCGATAAAATGTATCCTATATCCTTTCTTGAGTTCAGTTCTATCTTCATACCAAAAATCATCAAAATCCGCTAAGTGGTTTAGGTGTGAAAGCGTAACAGACAGACAGAGGTACTTTCGCATTTATAATAATAATATCGAGAATCGAATATGCATCAGTAAGAATTTTTCAAATCGGACCAGTAGTTCCTGAGTTTAGCGCGTTCAAGCAATCAAACAAATGAAAAAACACTTCAGGTTTATAACATTAGTATATAGATTCAGTAATTACAGCAAGCCATGCCTCCAATAATATTGTATTTAAAAATTTACTGTTTATTGCGATGAAGACGTATTTGCCCATAAACCACTCTCTTTAATAATAAAATAAGAATGAATTGTTTTCAATACAATAAACCAGTAAAGAGATTCGTTACAGTTTCAAACAACCTTTGATATTTCTATTGACTGAAAAGAAATATTCGTATGCATTTATAAGAGTATTTGTTTGGTTAGTTAGATAATTCCTAGAAAATAAGAATTCCCAGGTATCTGAAAGGGGAATGAACGAAACGTATCTTCAATGCTTAGAAAGAAATATCAAAACAAATCTGTACTAATAATATTTAAGTATGTGAAGAATTTGTTTGTTTGAACGCGCTAATCTCAAGAACTAATAGTACAGGATTATTTCTAGTTTCACGAGGACGGAGGAATAAGAGCAGAGAATCAATAAACCTGTTGAAATATTGGGAAAATATATTTAATTTGAAAGCAGACATATAAACTTGTAAACATCTTCACTAATATTATAAATAAAAAGAATTTATATTTTTCTTTGTTTGTTTGTAATGGTTAAACTCAAAAACTATTCTACCGATTTTAGAAATTCTTTCACTCTTATAAAGCTGCAACTGCATTGAGTGACATAGACTATACATGTACCACGGGCGAAGCCGGGGCGAACAGCTAGTATTACACACGAGTTTGATGAAATATTCTAAGTGTCTACAATATAACGTTAGAACTCTTATCCCATATAAGTAGGGGTTAGAAATAACTTCTTGAGATCCTTGTTGGAGCGTAATTGAATGAGGGTTGGATATTTGATGCCTTCGCGTGTAGGTTGATTACAGAACGCTTCCTTTAAAACATATTGTTATGATATACTAGCTGCGCCCCGCGGTTTCACCCGCGTTAGTCCGTATCCCGTAGGAACATGGAGATAAAAGTTGCCTATATGTTATTCCAGTTGTCCAGCTATCTACGTGCCAAATTTCATTGCAATCGGTTCAGTAGTTTTTGCGTGAAAGAGCAACAAACACACACATCCTTACCAACTTTCGCATTTATAATATTAGTAGGATAGGATTAAACAGTCGTGTTAGAAGAAATTATGTATTATTCTTATAATAAGAACATGTAATTATTCATTCGTGCATGAGAAAAGGAATTTCTTGTGACAATTTTAAAAATGTATTTCCAGCCAGGTGCAAATTTCATCTCTGTTCTTCCATGTATTGAGCAATACACATACACAACTTGTGTTGGTTAAGAAAGGGCTTACAAATTACATTTTCTTTAACTATCACACTTCACACTAATATTATAAATGTGAAAGTTTGTTCGACTGGATATTTGTCCGTAAATCACGCTGAAACTGCTTAACACATTTTGATTAAATTTGGTATACAGACAGGTTATGAGCTGATTTCAGTGATGTGATTACTTTTTATCCAAAATAAATGTTCTTTTGTATAATGTCCCAAATAAAACAGGAATCTTAATATAGGGGCGGAGCCGGGACAATCGATCTGGTATAATAAATTTTCGGTCGGTTCGGATATTAAAAGCCTAAAAAATATATATTAAAATATATTTGTTCCTACTTTCAAGGTCACCACTATATAACCCGCTAACGGATCTGCAGCTAACAGTTATTATGTTTAACAACTGATATCACAAGTAAAAAGGTGTAGATAGGTTACCAACGTAACATTCGATTTTCAAAAAAACACACCAACGCACACATTAAAAATTAAATTTTGCAATTTCGAACTAAATGATGATTACACGTCAAAAGGAGATAGCATCATTCAAGTGTCGTGAGCGAAAAAGAGACAAATGTAATTGAACTGAAGTAAAATCCGGCCAATTAGTAACATTTTAATATGGCGATCTCGAGGCGCTCTTTAACCTATTAAATTATTAAACCTTTTTGCTCATCATTTCATTGATGTCTAATGAAGGACTTACCATAAACTACAAGTTATTAGAACAAAAAGAAATTGGTCATGAAATTTGTGGCTCTGGAACCAATTTAGCAACCCGGAAAGTTTTTTATTGGTTTGAAACTATGATTTATCAAAAATAGCCGATTGATAGTAACTGATGTAACCTAAGATTCAAGGAAATTAGTTCAGTCGTTTTAACTATAATATATTATCACTACAAAGTACAAAGTAAGTCGCTTCCCGCGTCTGTCCTTGTGTATGTATGCTTGGATCTCTAAAACTACACAACAGATTTCGACGGATTTTTAAAAAGATATAGTGATTCAAGAGGATGGTTTACATGTATATATCTATTGTACTACTCCGAATTGAACGCGTACGAAGCTGCGGGCACAAGCTAGTGCACAATATATAATTCTGCTTATCTCGAACCGCAAATTGAAAGTAAATTTTAATTTTCTTTCAGAACGGCTGGCTCGTTCTTCCATCTGCTCAAGTCCTCTTTGGGCTCCGGATTGCTCGCTATGCCAGCGGCCTTCAAACACACTGGAATCATACCAGGTTGCATTGGTACGGTGCTAGTGGGAATAATCGCCACGCATTGTGTTCAGATATTGGTAAGTTAAAAATATATACATTTTTAGTAATTTTAAAAGCTATTTGTCTTCATCAACAATATAATTGGTTCTTATCTATGGGATTAATTGCCAGTTTTTAAATAATTCCTAAAATATCTCATTATTGTTTTCAATTTTCTACTGTTACTATTGTTATAGACTACAAGTTCAAATGATTTTTTCATAATATCACAAATCGTATTTAATATACTTCTATCTACCTTGGTTTGGCTGACTAACTTAAAAGAAAAATAAGTTAAGAATACAATATAAGAAGTGGAAGTTATTTTTTAGCACATATGTAGGTAGGTTAACTATATATTTACCTATGATATAATTACCTATGAGAGTGGGTAGTTTATAATAACTACATTAATTTTAGAATATTATGCTGAGCCAGGGCCTTTTTGCAGCCACAACGAACACATGTATGCTTTTATTATTGGAAATGTGTTAGCGTTGTCCTTTAATTTTTAATGTTTATTTTTTGTAATTATTTTATTTTATTGTGTATGTTGTTTGATTGCAATCAGTCTTGTGTATTATTATTAATTCATTATTCGTTTTAATTATGATAAAACGCAAGACCTCCTAGTTCTAAGGATGACATATATTGCAATATTTTTAAAATATTAGAAGGATAATGTATACGTTTTCAAAAATATAAAATTGTAATATTTGGCGATTTTAACTTAAATTCAGCATTTAAAAATGTTATTAATCAATATGATGATATGGTCTCATTTAGTAAATTACCTCAGTATAATACTGACACAAATAAGATAGGTGGCATTCTTGACCTTGTACTAAGTAATGCTAGTAGCAGTGTAATACAGGTTCCCTTGTAGAGTTCGGCCGGCGTGAAATAGTAACATGCTACTGTGTTTCGTAAGTGGGGAGCTGAAGGTTTTCTTTTCCACACATCTCGTTCCTGTTTTCCCGGCTTCAATCATCTCCTTATCTCTTCCTGCTTAAAAGCGGGAAGCACATTCGCCGAAGCACTACTTTTGCGAATGTTCATGGGCGGTAGTGCTCGCTTACAATCAGGCGAACCACCGACCTCAGTTGCCTGCTATAACATAAAAAAGACAATAAGGCAAATGCATATCGATTATCTCAATCACGCTGATCTTTAGGGCATTTCCCGCTTTCGAAAAACGCGTTTTGACAACGAGAACTTGTTTTAACTTGCTTTAGTTAATTCTAGTTTAAATATAGGCATTTATTTACAACTAAATGGTTCTAACTAGGGAAAACGCGTCCTAACGAACATCGGTTTCAACTGTAACATATAATGTAACACGCATGCAGGTATAGTCCTAACTAATACCTAATATTTAGCATCAGTATATCCTCTGTGGCTGGGGCGGGTTGCGTATTATACAATATATCGAGCAATTTGTAATACAATAGATTTGCATGCTATACCCGATCCCTTGTCTAGGTTGAATGGCCCACAGTGCCTACAGATGTTTCGACGTGGTACAACGCCCTCAAACAACGAACGTCGTCACTTAACAAAAGCGTTAGACGTCGATATTACTCATAGAAATTAGCTGGATAATTACGGAGCTTGTGTTTCAATAATCTTTTGTCTACATATTTTTTTTTGTTATTTACTCACATAAGCGTACGTTATTTACCTTCCAATTTTATTGATTTCTAGGTGTAAAAACATACAGACAAAGTTAGTAGCAAAAGTTAGCTACAAATACAATTAAAGTGTTTTATTATTGAACAAGCGAAGTGGAAAAATGTGTGAATTTGAAGCGTCAATATAGACAAATGAAAATCGAATTTTTCAAAGAAGCTTCGTCAAAATATCCTTTTAACTATCATTTATTCACTTTGCGATATTTGTCTTTTTTTCACTTAATTATAATATTTATTCATTAAAGTCATGATCTAATTAAGGTACAATATAATTATTTATAATCTTTTGTCGCATTCCGTGCCTGTAACCGAGGATAGCATAAAACTATACTTACTAATATAACATATTTTTACATTTCTTTATGGTTTCCGCGATAGATCCCCAATGATTTCCGTTTCGTGATGAGAATAACGATATTATCTTGATATTTCGATATAAAGATTCACGGGTAATTGTACACAGAGATATTGTTTTAGATTTTTCTTTCATTGCCTCACAATCTTGAATATAACGTTTTTATTTTTATCAATTATCGTGTAAATAATGTGTTTATAAATAAATAGTCTTGCAGCCATTCGATTAATACAAGATCAATATAATGTGATTATATAATTAATAATATTTTACATATATTAACTTTTCAAATTGTTTAACATGAGAATTAATAATAATTTTCAATAAAAAACTGATTCTCATTCAAATTGTTAGAACTAGATCAAATTTAAACGGGAGACACCAGCAAAAAGTCCGAACTAAATCGATTCAATTAGTCGAAAGTTCTAACACATGCCAAACATATATGGTTGGATTGATAACCTCCTCGATTTTTGAAGTCGGTTGATAAAGTTTTAAAGTTGGTAAAAGCACACTTACAGTTTCATAACGTTTAACATTCTGCCCATCTGTCCATCAGCACAACCTGTTACTATGGAAAAGAGGTTTTATTTGTTGTGAGGGATGAATAAATTTACGTCATCAATTTCCATTGCAAACTAGATGTCACACTGTCTGTCCACCTGTTTATCTGTATGTCTGTATGCCTGTCTCTTCTTCCCGCCTAGACAAGGATAAAATTTTACATGGATAGTAGCATAGTTTGTATCCCGGATATCCTAAAAGATTTTTAATGTGGGAGTCGAGCACGCTTCGGCACGAATTGGGCCAGCTCGCACCGGGGAAGTACCACACCCCCACAGAAAACCGGCGTGAAATAATAGCTTGCTATTGTGTTTCGTACAGCGAGTGGGGGAGCCGGAGGCCTATTTCCTTCTCCTAGCCCTTCCCAGTCCATTCCTTCTTTCCATTCATCAATCTTTTCCTCATTCCTTATCCCTTAAAAGCGGGCAGCGCATTCTCAGAGGTCTAAGCCTCTGCGAATGTTCATGGGCGGTGGTGATCGTTTACCATCAGGCGAACCACCTGCTCAGTTGCCCGCTGACATAAAAAAAAAAGAAAAAGGGAAACGTGTGAGTAAAACCCCGGGACTATTTGCCAATCTTTACCTTTGTCTAAGCGAGAGACGCTGTGGGCGGCAGAGTAAAATACAAGACATCGTTATTAAATTGTATTTGAGACATCCATTTGTTCCACTGACATTTTTATTAACATACACGTAAATCTGGCTAACAATCAAACTTATTTGTCTTTTCATACTGAGACATTTTATTTTCCTTGGTCCGAAATTCGAATCAATGCCCTCTTGGTTCCACGATGAATCAACCACTGTACCCAGGAGAAATTCATGATTGATGAAAGGATTGAAATATTGAGAAAGATGAAGGACAAAGCATGAAAAATGTATACAAAATTAATTTTAGAGTTAACTGGACTATTGCTGCGAGTTGATTAAACTTAGTGCACGGAAGATAAAGCTCTAATTGTATTAAAAAGTTGTTAAGGTTAAGCTTCGATGTCTTATTTTATCCAAACTTCGCGTTAACTATTTTTTTCATCCTAGCAACTAATTAATTACTAAGCTTTTTAGGGTTCCGTACCTCAAAAGGAAAAACCTTAGCATTTTGTAGTACGTTCGTATGTCTGTCTGTCAAGCACCTTTATGCCCGAAACGCATGGAGATATCAAGCTGAAATACATATCAAATATTCAAGTTTACTTTCCCTTCAAGCTGTGAAAAAAATCAAACTTCTAAGCCAATGTAATCAAATAATACAACCGTTTATTTATTCAAACGAAGTTCCTTATCGCACGTTGTGAGCTAGGGGGGCTAGACGGAAAAAATTCTTAGGAAAGGTGTCAGGACACTTTTTGCTATAGTAAGCTATTGTAAGCTGTGCGGCGTCGCATGTTCTTCTCTCTTCTTTTCTCTTCTTCGCAATTCCTTCACTAATTAATCGAAAGAAACTTCGTTCCATCCGGGTGTCCCTTGACACCTCTCAAGTTTTTTTGCAACTTATACGATTATAAGCAAGTAATTGTATTTTGAATTAATACTTACTACTCTTATTATTTAATTATATAAAAGAATACTTATTTAAATTACAATTGGATAACACGTCAAGAAAGTCTTATTATCATCATCATCATCAGCCCATATATGTTCCCACTGCTGGGACACAGGCTCCCTATGAGGGTTAAGGCCACCACGCCACCTTTTGATTCTTGGACATGCCGGTTTCCTCATGATGTATTCCTTCACCGTTTCATTATACGTAATTGTATTATACGTAAGAATTATTCCAATACCTTATATAATTTAAAATTTATATGACTGCGCTCAAATAATCCTACTTCCTACTACTATCCTACTAATATTATAAATTCGAAAGTTTGTAAGCATGTGTGTGAGTTTGTTGCTGCAAAAACTACAAAACCGATTGCAATGAAATTTGGTACGTAGACGTAGACAGCTGGACAACTGGAATAACATATAGGCAACTTTTATCTCGATATTCCTACGGGATACGGACTTACGCGGGTAAAACTGCGGGGCGCAGCTAATCATTAAATAATTAAAGCTAACTAAGCTTAGGTACATTATATTTTCGCTCATCTTTAACCAACGAAGCAAATGCACGCGAATGATGAAAATTGTAAAGACGATTTTACACCTCCGTTGACATAATATAACTCAAGAACAGCCGTACGGATTTAAATGGTTTCTATTTTGTTCCATTTTCTCGGCTTGGATTAAGACAATAATTTTTTTATATGAAAAACTTTTAAACAAGTTCCTAGCGGTGTGAGATGTCTCCGGCATCAGCATGCGTAGGATAAATTGTTTTTGGATAACACAATTCCTAAAAAGTTCTATATATATATATATATATATATATATATATATATATATATATATATATATATATATATATATATATATATATATAATAAATTATTTCAATCTTTCTTTTCAACTCCTATTTTAATCAGTGCAGACATTCCAGACTTAAGACGGGTAATAAAGACTAGATTGACGGAAAAAATCGTTATAATCATAAGTTATAATTATTTAATAAATCTACGAATATAAATAGATGTATGTAACTCCCCATACAAAATTTTGTATTCCATACTCACATCACACGAAAAATGTTACAATGTATAATAATAATAAACACAATATTTTATTTAAGGTGAAAACGTCCCGCGAAATTTGTCAAGAATGCAAAATGGCCTCCCTAAGCTACACTCACACATGCGTGAAGGTATTCGAACGCGGCCCCAAAACACTGCGACAATATTCAGAAGCTGTACGGTAAGTACCCACATCAATTATAATCTTCGGCACGTGTTTTTGATCGGTTAAACTTGCCAATTTTTTATATACGCTCGTTTATTTGAATGCGAAACATTCTTTGTAATTTTCCTTTAACAAAACTTGTTTTGACCAAAAGGGCACAAAAAAGAAATATTCAAATTGGTACAATGCGAATGATAAGCAGTTCTATATTCGTCTGTTTGTATTTTTTGTGTATTTTCATCGATATTAAGTCGTCTGTATGTGTTTAAATTGTGAACCGACTTAAGAAATCGCGTAATTAGTTCGAATTATGCGTTCCTTTATTATTTGATTATCATCAATTCAAGGTGTCAGATCTTGAATGGAAACCCAAAAAAATGCTTGAAAAGTAACGACCTTGCAATGCATTCAACTCAGTTTTGTCCCACTTCCCGGTTTCGGACCTAAAATATTGCGTGCTTACGCAAATATAAGTTTGACGACAATGCAATGATCTGATCCTATTAAATTTATATAATGTTGCATTCAGATATATAGATACTCGTCAAAGGCAAACAACAAAGACACGATTTTCTGTAGATAGATTTATCTTTAACATAGCTTGTTCTAAACTTCACCATGTCATGGCTACTGCACTCAGGGTTGATTTCCAAAAAGATTTGCTTACTGCATATACGGGTATCTACTGTTCTAATGAATCTGCGTAGTATCATAAGTAGTGCTTCATACCTGGCAAATATCTACTCGCTGCATGAAGTTGGTCGTTCGGTGAAAACGGTTATAATAATTATTATATATTTAATTTTGATAAAAAAAAATAAATTGAAACAGTCGGGCATTTGCATTTTAATGAAACAATCGTTTAATATAACCTACATAATCTACAATTAATTCCTTTTCAAATAATCAGAAAAAATGTTTTACATTTCTTCCATTTGTGATCGTTTTGCAACCAAAAGAAAGACAAAGGGAGTAAGCAAATACCGCGCTGAATCGTACTTTCACGGAATAATTTCATTAAGAAAAGATTGCAAACAATTCATAATAAATATTCCGAGTTCTTTGAAACAATTAACGAAACATATTTCCTGGCTCTCATAGGATTTAATAAAGTAATTTAAATGGGAATTCTTCGGCTCCATGCTCAATGACTTACACATTAAAAAGTTTTAATCGTGCTGAGAAATTTCCTTTTCTGTGCCATACTGATACACGACATTGTGGTATTAGAAGAAATGCTTTCTTTCTTTCTTCGAGAGCAGAGAAACACGATTCTCCCTAGTTCTAATCGTGCTTATATTATTCATTTACAAAAAGTATTTTTTTCTTTTAGTTCAGTTGTTATTTTCCTTTATTAACACAAAAGTATTTTTATGAAGATAAACAGCCCAAGATCGCAGACGTCACGTATTTTCTGACGAACGAAATGTGGACGATTGAGCGGTGTTAGCATGTTCTAGATGCCTAGTTTCGCTTGATTAGATTGCTTGCTTAGTAATCATACAAAAACAAAACTTCACGTAAATTCTTCTAGGTGATATTTACGCATATGTAAGACAATATCGTTAAAAATAAGTCTTCAATATTCCACAGACGTTAAGTAATTATTTTTAAAGTATAACGCAATAATATGAACGGCGGAAAGTGTCTGGGAGAATTGATATTATTTTTAACGTGGGAAAAAGCTAGGAGAATTTCGATAAGTAATGTTATTATGTATGTTACCTCATACGTGGAGATGGCCGTCTACGGAGACATGCGATCATAGTCGTTACTAAATCATCCATAAAACGTTCTTCCGAAATTACGTGACGTCTAGTTGCGCTGAGATCTTACTCTAAGAAACACACGTGACAGATAAATATAGTTACTTCCATGTTTATAGGATTCTAGATTCCGCCCGCGGCTTTGCCCGCGTGAATTAAGGGCATTTACAAATGAATTAGTGACTGTCTATTCCTGTTTTATCCTTAGGGGGCATTTAAACGGATAAATAGTATCTCATCACCCAAATCAGCTCATAACTTGTCTGTATACAAAATTTCATCAAAAGTCTGTCAGTAGTTTTAGCGTGATTGACGGACAAACATCCAATCAAACAAACTTTCACATTTATAATATTAGTGTGATTTTTAACCTCCTTCGAAAATAAAAACGTATATATGCTTAATAGGTGAAAATGCCAATTACAAAGTTCAGCTATGGACAAGTATAGTTCTTTACCTATCCATAAATCGCTTACAACCGAGTCTATGCCCTTTTTATAGGGCGTCCAAATGTCAGGTTTATTGTACAAAATTGACTGGTTGCGTGTTCGTTTATTACTAACTTCAAAAGATACAGGCATGACTCTGAGTATTGCCATTAAATCGTGAATAAATAACCTAAAATTAGCGTTCAATTTATTTAGGAAAAGGGCAATAGCATTATACGAAACAATATACTATAATAAAATAACAGTTATATGGAAAAGAAATAAAAAAGCAGTTCTGAGATAAGCAGTTGCATCATATAAAATTCATGGGGGGATTCCGCAAGTTCATATTATAATAAGGAATGACTAACGGGCCGAACTGGCGTCACCCGATGTAAACTTTTTCTCGTAATTCCTTGCGATTTAACAAAAACATAAAAAATAAAACAACTTGGTCGAGCCGTTGTCGATTTTTAAGCTTATTTATATACCTAGTCTTGCCATAAATATTGTAATAAAGAAAAAAGAAAATTGTTAACTGCAAATAACATTTATTA
>NC_052118.1:9068170-9086147 GCF_012273895.1 Zerene cesonia | reverse complement strand
ACAGATTCGAAATTCAAATGTAATATTTTTTTATAATTAAGTGTAACAGTATTTATGGCCAGACTAAGTATATTAATACGCATCAAGAAACTAGGCATAGGAAAGTATGGAATCAAGTCGAATTCGGTGCTTTTAGTTAAATGTTATTGGGTTCTGACATTCACATTACTTAACTTTTTACTGCTTTGACGTGGAATTGTCGAATATTTTTTTGTAAAATCAGTTTCAATTACTATTATAAATGGTAAGGAATTGTGTTTTGCGCAGGTACGTTTTTGCCAACCTGATATTATTATTAAAACAAACAGCACATTTCCTAAAAACAACATCAGATCATTGGATAAAACATTATTAAATTATTTTATTTACTTCATTATTTTCTATATATAACTATCCTCATGTAATTTACTTTGAAGTTTTAAATGAGTATAAAATTTTCTTTAAACCTAAGTATAATATACAGATAAATCTGAACGCTGTATGAAAATCGGCGAAATATTCAAATTATGCTGTTATTAATTCCAGATAACTTGGTCTAGCATAGTTGCGTTGTAGCCGAAACTATCGCGGGTTTGTGCTCAATATATTTATACAATAACTTACCCTTTCGCAGGCATTTCGCTGACTACGCGATGGCTGGTGTGTGCCTTGGAGGCACTAGCGTCTACGTCATATTCATTGCTTCTTCCTTGAAGGACGTGAGTACATTTCACCTGCAATAGCGGTAATGGACTGAGAATAATTACAATATTTTCAAATAGGAATTTATGTAAATCGTATGTATAAGTAGGGAGTTCTAAAGCATTAACTAAAGAAATAATAGTTTCGATTGCACAGCCGTCTGTCAGTCTGTCTATCCGTTCATCTAACATCAGGCTATCCCATTAACCGTTATAGTAATACTGTTGAAACTTCCATAGATATACTTCTATTGCCTCTCTAACAATTAATAAAAAAACGACAAGCAATTGTCAAGGTTAAGCAACTATCGGAACGTTCATAAATATTAGATGGGTCACCAATTTTTTTGCGGTTGCTATTTATCTTATTTGTACGGAGGCCTCAGTATCGATATATCGTTGAAATAAAAATCTCCCCCTGAGAGGTACCTTAGAGGAATTTTTTTTACCTACTTATATGAGAAAAATTGTTAATAAGAGAAATCTGCTTACGCACTCCCCAACCGCGCCACATTCGACGTATATTAAAAAACAAAATAAACCAAGAAACATAAATTGGATGAATTGCAAGAATATTAGGCAACTCATCTTGCTTAATATTTAACAATTAGAAATAGTTCAACGTTTCTCCTTAGACTGGAGAAGTACCGAGACTGAAACTATGTTAAAATTAACGATCTAGAAACAAATTATCGAATATAAATTATATAGATAATATGTGATACTTAATAAATTGAAAATACCACGGATATACACCTCAATTGTATTTTATATACATAATTATTACGGCGCTCGTACTACAAAACGAAAATGATACCTCTTTAATTCTCCGCTCGGGTGGGACAACTTAAAAAAATACAAAAATGTCAACTTGATCGGACTCGGGGCGAGCAGGAAGTCTACACTAATATTATAATACCTACCTACTACTTGAACAAACGGATAAATTGCTTAGTTAGTAATTAACTTTTAACCATACTCAAAACTCGAAAATGACGGAGCCGATTTTGAAAATTAAGATTGGTGTGTCGGATGGTCCAGCAAAGACTTAAAAGATAAGAGAAGAAAATTTTTCAAACTTTACGAATAATGGTTGCCTTCTTTTTGAATACATATTATAGATACTTTAAATTCTGTCTCAGTTTTTCAAAGCTGATTACGCTAAAAATACTCATGACATACTCGTCATATTTTTTCTATTTGACAAATTCTTAAAAGTCTAACGTTGTGCTCTTTTGACTGCGCGCCGACCTTTTATTTGCCAGTAAAAATCAAATCAAATTAATTTTACGTCGTCTTTATATCTAAGTTTTAATTACATAATCGGCGTATAAAAACCAATAAGATCGATTAAGCATTGAACACCATGGGTGAGACAACCCTCCAGCACAACAACTTTTTAAGAAAGTAATGATTCTTTAAACCAGATTATATAATAGAAATAAAAAGCTTAAGAGATAACCTTTCTTAAATTTATTTTTTCTGAGCCAAAAACTTTAGTTTTAAAATATAAAGTCCACAACAACCGAGCTTATCCTATTTTTAAATACACATAATTATGCGAAACTTTAAACGTACTTGGGACCTTCCAACTAAGTTTATAATATAATAGTCTGAATATTGCCGCCTCTGACAAGAAACGTATTGCATAAATTAAAACTCGTTAATTATATGCCATTCTGTATTACTGACTGCTTACTTCTCATAATAATACTACTGAATCCTTTGTATGAAGCAAACGCAGCTGTTTTATTCAAATAAAAGTTGATTAAATAAATGACTAATGAGGGAATCTATACTAGGATTTGAGCCCCGGGTAAGCCCGCGTAGTCAAAGTTCCTATGGTTATGAGACGGTTAACGCTCACGTCTCTAAGTAAAATCGCTCCGTTGCGGCTTGAAAGATGGATAAACTAACAAACACACTTTTGCGTTTCTATTATTAGTAAGCATGGATTATAACTATTCATTAAATCAAACATGTACACGTACCAGTAATTTGCAACAATATTTCCACGACATAATCTCGCTACTAGTGTATTCTCTTTAATCTGCGTTCTGAACTGCTCTGACCTTATCTGTGGGCCAATGACTGACTGTTTGTTGCCACGCGATATTCAATCTTACAGCGAGCAAAAAACGTTTTTAAGATAAATATAACACAACATCTCATGACGTTTACGCTTAAAGAGATTGAATTAAATTATGGTGTTTAAATCCAACTAATAACAGTGTCTATCCTAGATATAAATTACTTGCAAAGTCGCAATTATCTTTTCATGCAATTATTTTAAAAGGACTGCGGTGTCGGATTTTTTTTTATATTATGTATTTTTAAAGTACATGATATATAATAGTTTAAACTAGTTTATCGCCCCGGCCAGACTCGGTTAAGGAACAAAATGTTACTACACAGATTGTTATAATGTAGCTTTCCATTGCTGAATCAATTTTTAATATTAAGTGATTCATAGTTATATAGTATTTGAAATTATTCATTGCAAATGTACACAAAATGAAAAATTTCCATTACATAATATTTGTGCATACATATTCCTATCCCCGGCTTCATCTTATATAGATAAATATTTAAGATAGATTTTTGTATTTTTTGTTTCCTGTATATGTAACATTAATTGATTAAGAATGAACGAATTTAGCAAAGGGTAAAGATATTTTTGTATCATTGAAAAGTCTATCCATATTATTTCCATAATTAAACATTATTTACGTAATTTATACAGAGATTCGAAAGCACATTTTTTTGGCCTTTTCAGAATTATATTAGATTTGTTTAAATAGACAGGGCACACCGTATTTATGATTCTGTATACATTTTTTTTCGGGAAAATAAATGGTTTCCATGCAAATTTAGATTGACAGTGTTCATAAATCGTTCACAATTTTGAATATTATCAGAGCTGAACCTTGGCTGATCCGAAACCACTTCACTGTGTCAAACAATATTGTTTTTACACTAAAACATTATTAATCACAAAAAATAAAGCCTACGTTACACCTGAGCTATACTACTCGTGAAAGAAAGACGTTAGTACTTCCTACTAATATCATAAATGCGAAAGTTTGTTAGGATGTGTGTGTGTTTGTTACTCTTTCACGCAAAAACTAGTGAACCGATTGCAATGAAATTTGGTACTTAGATAGATGGACAACTGGAATAACACATGGGCAACTTTTATCCCGATATTCCTACGAGATACACACTTACGCAGGTGAAACCACATGGTGCAGCTAGTAGCCAATAAACACAATTATTTACGTATATCGCAAAAAAAGTGGAGTTAAAACGTTTAATTTAAGTCTAGTCTGTCCGAAATAGAGCTAAGGGCTTAACGATATTTGGACCTATAGCGCTCACACCATCTACTCAATCCTATTTCATTATCTTAATACGATTCTCAGTTAACCGACGTTCCTTAAATGTATGGAGGTTATGAATTCTTGTTACTTCTGTGGGTTTTTAACTGATTGAGAAAAATATAAATGTAAAATGAAGTAACAAATTATACTGTTTTATACAATTCTAGATGCTCGTCCCGGCTTCGCCAAATTTCATCAAAATCCGTAAAGTAGTTTCAGCATGACTGACGAACAAACAAACAAACTCTCACATTAATAATATTAGTGTGATTTTATTGGATTTTATTTTATTATTAGTACAGTTATAGCTTTCCACTCTTCCATAAATGTGAGAGTTTGATTTGGATGTTTGTCGGTTAATCACGCTGAAAATTCTAAACGAATTTCGATGAAATTTAGTATACAGACAGGGTACGTGCTGACTTGAGTGATAGGATACTTTGTAACCCGATTAAATGCTCCCTTGGGATAAAACAGGAATCCTGACATCCGGATGGAGCCGGGACGAGCATCTAGCCTTAAATTAATTTCACGTAATACGGAATAAAAGTTAAATGCTCTGAAATCAGGAATACTACACAAACCTGTGGTTTAAGGTCAAAGCATTTATACAGACAAAACGCTTTGTTCGACGTCTGCTATCACGATTAAGCCTTCTCTTTGTAAAACCAAAATTTTAAGTTCACATGAATAGCGGTGTATAATGAGAGCAATTAGGTTCCATATCTTATGTGGTTTAAAAGCATTCATTTAATTCATCTGAATAAAATATAAATATACCCAGATATATGATAATGTCCTTATTTTAACAAACCTATTAAATTCTTTTAATGCTTTTATAAAGACAATCAAAAAGCCAGACTTGAATTAAAAAGTTAAGTTCTGTTTCAAACATAATATATAAATATTGAAGAGACCCCTATTGAAAGCCAGCCTGGCCCTTTCTGGTCTGTTTAATCCTAAATTTAAATATATCAATAACCACAAAACGTGTAATCTAGCACCATTCCATATGGTTAAACAAAAAATTAACATATTACCTCAAATTGAGAGAGCGGATTAAAAAGAGAGGAATATTTCTTAACTTTATTACTTGGAGTAGCTATAGGCATAACCATGGGGCAGTGTTTTCAGGATTCAAACCTTGTAAAAAGTCATAAAAGTAAACATATCTCTCTAAACTTAGGAGAAAATTCCCTTCCAATTTATTCTATACCTTACATATTTATGGCTTGCTATGTATTACAATATTTTCCGAAAGGGTTTACGTATAGTCATAGAGGTTTTTTATAACTACACATTTCGTATTTATGCCATCGAGTTAAATGCTATTTGAACGTTTTTCTATATTTGCTCAACTTCGCTCAAAACCTCGTATCTCAAAACTTATTTATCAGCCACTTTTTCCAAGCATAAAGTAGTTGATTTTCTCTTCAACTCCGCTTGGAATGTCGTTTCAAAAGAGAAGATTCAAAAGCTCGATCGATTATAATGTATTACTGTGCTTGTCTATTTTCAATTACAATTGTTGAAATTCTGGAAATTGGCAACAAAATATTAAATTATTGTAGGTATGTAAGTTAATAAAAAAAATTATGACCACATAGATAGAACCAAACGTTGCGTAACGCTTAATTTTTATATAACGGCAACAGAAATAATATAATCTCTAAACTTTGATGTTCCTCGAGAAAAAGCCTCACAATAATCAAATAACAGACAAATAAACAGACGGACAGCGAAGTCTTAGTATGAAACCCTAATAAAGGAGTGTGAATACATCAATACACATTCTAAAACCATAATAATCTTTTACTCCGTCTGTAATCCGCGGTCAAAGCATCCCGAGTATTATGATGTGAAGTAATAAATCATAAGAGTCCTTTTTGTGGCCTTGCCTTCCTGGGCCACTGCCCACTGAATACGGAACAATCCATATCAATCATATTTATTTATTGCATTATCCCTCCTTCCCGATTATTCCTTTATGATTTTATAGATAGTGATTTTTTTAAATTCTGTCTGACTCTTCTTGACGCTTAAACTACTGATTTGAAATTTTATACTGGGATAGTTTGTAAGCGGGAAAGGATAATACAGTTAATGTACCACGGGAAAAGCCCGGGTGAACCGCTAGTATTATACATCTAGTGTCAAGTTCCCGTGTATTAGTTTGATTATCTGTACGAGTAACCGTGACCTGATTCGTGCCTGAGCATATTAAATGAATCTAATATAATATAGCTAGGATTTAAATACTTATCATGTTTAAGTGGAAAATAAGGCAGTTCATCCAAAATTTGTTTTGTGACTACGACATTGCGAATATCTACTTCTCATATTTAATCATCAACTTCTGGCAGGCTTCAACCGTGGTAGATTTTCCTCTCTATAAGAACCTTCCCTGTGCCTTAAGAAAAACGTTTAAAAAAATAACCGAATTGATCGACTTGCTTTTTTTTTATTTGTTTTTTATCCCTAATTTTCTTTGCACATGTTCATAGCCGCTTACAAAAACGCTTGGCTGCCTTGGCTAAAAAAAAATTACTTAATATTATTCTGTTTCAGATAATCGACCACCTAGCACCCGACAGGCAGTACTCCATAGAGGCGTATTGTGGCTTCCTTCTTTTGCCCTTAATTCTCATAACACAAGTACGCTATCTGAAGTTCCTCGTGCCCTTCTCCGTTATTGCCAATATCTGCCTCGTAATGACCATTGGAGTGACCTGTTATTATACGTTTGTCGATCTGCCAGATGTAAGCAATGCGAAGTTGTCTGCTGACGTCGGGGAATGGCCTTTGTTTTTAAGGTAACCTTTAACATTTTTCTGTTTATGGTAAACTTTGAACTAATATGTTCATATAATTCTTTCTTATTACTGTGCCCCGCGGTTTCACCCGCGTAAATCCGTATCTAGTAGGAATATCGGAATAAAAAATTGCCTATATGTTATTCCAGTTGTCCAGCTGTCTACGTACCAAATTTCATTGCAATCGATTCAGAAGTTTATGCGTGAAAAAGCAACAAACACACACATCCTTACAAACTTTCGCATTTTTAATATTTGTAGGATGAAAAGACCGATTATTGAAACGAATTACCACAAGTAAGTATGATAAATAAAATATTCCTTGTACAATTTTCCCATACATTCTGTAACTTTAAGTATTCAGTATAACTTCTACACAAGCTTTCTAACGCGGCATTGCCAGCTTGATCAAAGGAAATTCAATATGTTATATATCATATAACTTTCGGATAATTTACTTAGTAGTAAATTGATTTTAATACGTAATAGTACTTTTTCCATCAAATATATTCGCGAATCATTAAGCTCTCCAGTTCGCCAGTCACACTGTATCACTATATAATATAAAATGAAGTCTGTGTGACTGTACGCTTAGATCTTTAAAATTATGATTTTTATGGATTTTTTTAATTGATAGATGTGATTCAAGAGGAAGGTTTATATATATTAATGTATAACAAGTTCCACGAAACTTTTACGAATTTAACGCGTGATTAATTCGCAAAAGTGGGCAAAAGCTATTTTTTAAATTGAGTATTAAACAAATTACTTATATTTAAATATTGAAAGATCGACATCGTTAATGACAAAAAATATAGTGTATATAAATGAACATTATCACTTTATTTATGAACAATAATTTGCAATTTAATGGTTGCATTAATTTCTGGCCGAGCGAGCTTGGAATTCTTTGCTTAGACAACACAAACTACACAGGGTAATACCCACTATCTCAAATGTTGAATAATAACATTTTACGAATAACTGAATGTCAACCTTTGTTGAGATTAATTACCCTTGTTAAATGATTCATAGAATACGCGAAAATGTGACGCGTCTTATTATGAATTGAACTATTTATGCCTATGGCATATCTTCTTATATTGATCACTATTACAAATATATTATATGTAATGATAGCAATAAAATATCATAGGAACTATTCTTATATTAAACTGTAATATGTACGAAAAGACGAGCTAGAGAACATAATGCAGAATCTAGAAGTTTGTGTTTTTGTATGGATATTATGTGGGAATCAATCAATAAATTCATGGCATTTACAAAAATAAACATCAGACTTTTAAACTATTTCAAATCGTTCCCTCAACTACTTATTACGACTAATTCATCTACTTCTCAACAAAAAATATTAAAGTCAAGAAAAATACAATTTATATAACTTCACCTTTCCAGAATACCTTTACAGGAAGCTAGTAGATAGTATAATTCTGACGGGCTATAACTGAAAATATGAATTTAATTCAACACATAAATAACTCTAAACAAAAAGTCACACAAATACTGCACACGGAAGAGTGATAACCTCCAATTACCGTCAACAAGAACCCAATACGGTAAAATAAACTCACATTTGAGGCAGAAAAATCATACAACAGCCTACCTAAAATTATTAAAGAGAACGCTTCAATAAATGCATTTAAAAATAAACTGATAAACTACCTTACTAGTATCGAGACCTCAAGTGTATCTATATGAATTATTATTATTTCTAATATGTGTAAAAAGTTATTTATGATCTTGTTTTGCGAGATAATCTTTTAACCTTTAAACCGAATTCCTCTTCAATATGTTATTAAAATACGCTAGACAGAAACCTAAAATAAGCGCTATCGAATTCAAAAAACGTTCTAGGATATACAAATCTAAGGTAATATTCGCTTGAACGAAGAAATTTACATCTAAACCGAAGCAGTAAGTCAACCAAAATAAATCTAATTTAACGAAAGATGAAGCTCAAAGACAAGATAATTAATTTGATTTCAGCGGTATTAAATAGATTCCTTGAGAAAATGAAACAAGAAACGCTTCCAGTTTTTTACAATCCGCCTGGTAAGGGCTTAAAAGGTTATAAATTATGGGGTTGTTGACAAAAAAAGTCAACAAACCCATTATTTATAACCAGTCTATAAAAGTTCTAAAATATTTTTGGAAAGATTCAAGTGTCCGCTTATAACATTTTAAAATAAAAAATTACAAGCGACCGGTGAAAAAGAGGAAGAAAAAAGTAAGACCAATAAAAAGGTATAGTAATCAGGCTCTCTCAGCCCCTGTGTCTCCGCATAAAATATCACAACAATCCGTCGCTCTGTGTAATAGAACAATGAAACGATCAAAGCTTTACATGTAAACGACAATCTTCACGAGTCTTTATTTAATTTTAAGTGGTTAATGTTATAACAAAGGCCAACTGACATTTTCGACCTGCAATGTAACAATTTATTCTCATACAAAATATCTTAACTGTCACAAGTTAAATCGGTGAGTTTCGTGAGAAGCCTCTTCCATAACATACATACATGTATGGATGTAATACTTACACTTACATGAACATAAAAGCTTTACATTATATGGTACCTACAATAATAATCCTAACAATTTCTATCAACTATGGAGTAAATGACTCCAACCTCAAAATATTTCATTATTCAATAGATTTTCCTGTACCCAGTTATTCTACCGCTAACGCAATTGGCCTTAATGGCGTCGCCTGTGTTTACACTGTATGCACTAGCCCTAGTAATTAGCTTGTTGCTTGTATGAAATACCACGCGAACAAATTGGCTCTGCGTGTGTACAGGATAAGAAATAGAAGGATATATTAATCGGCCCTCTTATTCGGCATCAAAAAGACGTAATGCGATAACTTTCTATATTTAATGCCTTAAAAATGCTTAGACATCTTGTGATGTGAAATAGCACGATTTATACATACTGAAATGTGTTTTCTATGCATTGAATAGGGATAATATTATATAAAAGTGTGTTTGTGTTTGCCGATGTGTTTAGAATAACAACTGCCTCGTATTTTTTCTGTGAGTGTCTAACTAATTTTGATTCAAACCTTTGCAATATGTATTAGCATCATCATCATCAGCCCATATACGTTCGCACTGCTGGGATACAGGCCTCCTATGAGGGTTCAGGCCACTGGCCAACTTCCACCACCACACTGGCCAAGTGCGGATTGGCAGATGTCACATGTCATCGAAATTATAATTAATTCTTGGACAAGCCGGTTTCCTCACGATGTTTTCATTCACGGTTTTGAGTTGCAATTTGTATAGGAATTATAATACTATTCAAATGAACTAAAAATAGGATATTGTGGGAGTCGAGCACGCTATTGTGGGAGTCGAGCACGCTTCGGCACGAATTGGGCCAGCTCGCACCGGGGAAGTACCACACCCCCACAGAAAACCGGTGTGAAATAATAGCTTGCTATTGTGTTTCGTACGGTGAGTGGGGGAGCCGGAGGCCCATATCCTTTTCCTTACCCTTCCCAGTCCTTTCCTTTTTTCCTCTCATCAATCCTTTCCTAATCCCTTCCCAATTAAAGTCGGCAATCCATTTGTAGAGGCGAAAGGCCTGCAATAGACCTTACGCCTCTTCAAATGGTCATGGGCGGTGGTAGCGCTTTCCATCAGGCGACCCACCAGCTCCATTGTCGACCATGACATAAAAAAAAAAAAAAATAGGATTGATTCTGCACCATTTTGTGACGTCATTTATGCTTACGCGCTTTATTTCAACTGAATCAGACTTATTAGTAATATAAGTTTATTTGAGCCATATTTCATCTTGACATAATAACTTTGATATTGATACCAAGTTCCATAGAGAATTCTTTGATACAAGAGACAGGCAAAGTAAAATGTACCATTATAATGGAAATGCAAAAAGGATTTCTAAGTAAAACTTATTTTTCAAATGACATTTGACATAAATGTCGTTGACGTTCCAATCCGTAGTTGAATTTTAGTACCATGAAGAGTAGGTACGTATTGTTGATTATGTATTACCCGAATTTATGATTTAAAAATTTTAGCACATTTCGATGTCAATTTAAAAGCGAATGTTCTTTATTTAGCATCAAAATAAGAAGCCTTTGACGGAGTATATTAATCTTTTACTATTACACATACTTCTTTTTAATATATACGAGTATTAATTCAAGTATTTCTTTTGCTTTATGTTCAGGATACATTTACTCCTTTGAACCTGATCCAACTGTCACTCATTTACTAATTAATAAATTAAAATACAACTAACAAACTAAGTAAAACTAAGACTAACATTCTCACCAAATCCATATTGTTACTTCATCTCTACTAATATTATTTTTATTTATTTTATTTTATTTTATTTATAAAAGGTACCTTACAGCTAATTTTACACTATCTGATTAATTATCACAGTAATAACGCCAATAACAAGGTACACCAATAGCTGGTTAAATATAAGTGACAAAAACATTTTTATTTCTAAAAATATTATTTTAAGTGCAGAAAACTATAATATACAATGAAAACTGATATTTTTATTATAATTGCGATAATAACTCGATCGCTCTGTCTGTTTCTTCTTCACGCCTAAACTATAATAAAATTGTTAAAAGGATAGTTTGTTACTGGAGAAAGACGTTTTATTCCCGAAATTTCCACGGGGAAGGGAATTATGTTAAAAACCTCAAACTGTGTATATTTCCTTTGACGAAGCGGACTAAGTACAACATTCCTACTAATATTATAAATGCGAAAGTTTGTAAGGATGTGTGTGTGTTTGTTGCTCTTTCTCGCAAGAACTACTTAACCGACTGCAATGAAATTTGAAACGTAGACAGCTAGACAACTGGAATAACATATAGGCAACTTTTTATCCCGATATTCCTACGGGATACGGACTTGCGCGGGTGAAACCGCGGGGCGCAGCTAGTTTTATCATAAATTAAACCTTCCTACCTATAATGTAATATCAACTTTTCCTGCCGTTACAGCACAGCAATATTCGCAATGGAAGGCATCAACGTTGTTATGCCGATTGAGAATGAAATGGCTAAGCCCGAACACTTTCTGGGGTGTCCTGGGGTTCTCAACGTCACGATGGTAGTGGTAGCGGCGCTGTACGGCGTCGTGGGGCTCTTCGGGTACATCAAGTATGGGGAGGAGGTCCTTGGAAGCATCACGCTGAACCTTCCACAGGAAGATGGGTAACTAACTCGTTTATTGATATTGTATTGTAAAAGGAACTATTATACTGATATAATGTTTAATTATTTTCCATAACTGTCGGTGTGTTTACATATAAACTATTAAAAAACCATCAAAAATCTATTGCGTAATTTTAATAATCTAAACATGCGAACGAAAAGCGACTTCGTTTTATACTATGTACGACTTAATTTTATTTACAAGATTATCAAAATATATTCATAACTATGTTGGCTTCTGTTTGCTAAAAATGAATTTAACAAAGTGCTTTTTAAGTTTATTGACACCATCTTATTAAAAACGATCATTCTTTCATAAAGTTCTCTTGATATATCAGTCTGCTTGGTTGCAAATGGCCCGTGATATTAAGTTAATCCAATATCGTATTTAAATGCAAATCTGAATATTATTTTATTTTTAGTCCGCGCGCGACGCAATATTAAAATACAATATCCTATTAATTTGTTTCAATTCGAACGTGCGAAAATCACCGCATTATGCTCCGTATTCAAAACAGGTTTTAAGCATTCTCAATTGAAAGATTTAGAAGACTTAGAGATTTTTAAACGACTTCAAAAATGGTGGATGGAGGCTCTGAATTCGTCGTTATTGTTTTTATTTAATTTCCTGTTTCATCAAACGCCTGGCTTGATTTCGTATTATGTTTTTGATTGAAAGAGCCTCCTAGTTAATCCCAAGATCATCAAGTCACGATCTGAAGATGGATATCTGAAGATACCTACGACATATAATATGAAGCACCGACTTCTTACCTGTTGTTGGCGGTTTAGATTTTTATCGAAATAGTTTATATGTGCAATATAAAAGGTTATTATGAAATTCATGACCTTTCTTTCTGGCTTAATTCATGCCGAAGCAGGCTCAACTCCCACATTAATAGATGAAACGTTAACCTTTTATTTATTATACATTTTATTCCATCCCCGTAAGAAAATGCTAAGAAGCATTTGGACGGACAATAAGTTCTAATGGGATTAGCTTCCTAAATTTATGAAAATTCCTTATTATTAAAACCGCATTCAATAGGTTAATTAAACCTTTGAAACTCATCTGGCAACAAGCACAGCTAAATAATATAATAGATACACCATTTCATCGAGTCAAAATGTCAATTTGACATAATGCATTTTGACCAGATCGCATTCTTTAATTTAAACTTCATGCACTTCAATACCCACACTACCCCGGAGTGGGCCTCACAGACTGAGAAAAAACCCTTTTTAAATCCTTCCAAAGAGGATCTCGTGAGTGCAGTTGGGAACGAAACACATGAATACGTTTCGTTTTAAATTTTCAACAGATTAAAAAAATAACAAGTTTATCAATTCGTTAGCATTTTTTTATTTTATTTTTATCATAACTTCTTTTGGGTGAACCGATCGTTATAATACTTTTTATTTTCTTATAAAGTTTTAGTTCTGACAATTTGAAAGCGGTTCAGATATATGTTAAAATATATATAATAATAAAATATATAAATTTGAATAATGGTGATTTGAATATGTGAGAACGAACGATATAAAAAAATATTTTATTTTCTGGATCTTAACAAACATAAAAAATCTATTCCCTTCAACTTCTTTCTTAATTCAAATTTGTACCAATATTCCGCACCAGAATAAAATAAAGATGAATTTTCACAACCGCCATAATTGTTTTATTAAAAATAAAATTGACGAAGCGAAAGCTTAAAGCGGCACCGTTAAGGGCCCAGCGGTTACATAACTTTTATGCGTCGTTTTATTGGCGCCTTAATATTTCAACCGTTTAATAAATGTCTATCGTAAAATATTAGGAATGAAATTGTTTGATTTAAATATGAATTATTGTGAAAAATGTGACTATTAAAAGCGAAACCAATACAGAATGCAAATGCATTTTTAAAATGAATACTGAGAATCGTACGTAATAAAAAACTTATTTGTTGTAAACCGAGTGAACCGTGAAACAGTTGTCTGTATAAATATTACACATCTTATTGTTAATTTCCATGTCGTTTTGTAAAAAAGGTCCTTAACTACCGTTGTTAATGGCTAATGGCCAAAAAGAACACTAATTGCTACAAAGCTTTGCCAGGCTGCGTCGATCAGGGATTAGAAAAAGGTATTTTATTATTCCGTTACACAAAAACAACAGGACTGGCGCTAATAGTGTACAGAAAATGACGATATTTGCCTTCTAAGCTTCGCTCGCGTAGTCAAAGGAAAAGTCTCGGTTTTACTCGCATAAAGCCTGCTCCCATACGATTTCCAGGATAAAAACTGTCCTCGGTTTTTCAACTATATTTGTACCAAATTTCAATAAATTGGTTCAATGGTTTAACTGCATAGCACTGATAACATAATATTATACTCGTAGTAGTAATGATTTAGTTGGATAAGTTTTAATAATTTTTTGTCTTTGTTTATGATATTTGAAAGAAAGAGAGAAAAAAAAATACATTTATTTATACAAGGTAATAATGAAAATAACTATAATTTGTTATAAAAAGAATAAGCTACAATAACCTAGTATAAAATAGTGATCCACTCAGTGTATGAGAGTCTAAGCCCATTGAAGGAACTTAAGACTGCTAACTGAAAAATCAGTGCTTAGACTCTGTACTCATTTTTATATCTGAAGGTAGGTAGACTACTTTTTATCGCGAAAAAACATGTCATTCCAATAACACATCCCTTTTACGCGAAGTTTCTACATAAACACGATGACCAAGTTAGCCCATAAGATCTTTTTTCTGAAACATGTCAATCTTTCATTGGCCATAATGGCAATTGCTGTATTTATCTGAATTCCTATTTCAGTGTAAGTGCATCATTACAGAACTGGGAATATGTTTTTTCAAACATTGTTCTCAGAGAATTATGGCATACTTGAACATTTGATATGTCAACAATAAATACAAATATCTTTATTAAAAGGCTATTTATATTGGAAAATTGAATAATAACTGTCACATTCATAATGTTAACAATTAAATTTAAATTTCGTTGAGGTCATTAGGACAACCTGATATCTTAGTTTTGAGATGGTACCTGTAAACTCTTAACAGAACCGTTCAAATATATTTTTCGGGCTATCTAAATACCGAAACGTCTGACAACTTATGTAAAATGGGTCGAGGGATTGACGCGATCCCTTTATAAATAATCGACAATAGGATGAAAATGCATGAGATGGATCGAACTGGTCATTTAAGATCCTACTTATATTATAAAGTTGATAAGGATCGAGGGACAGGTGGTTGTTTGATACAGCAGAACGGATTGGTATGAAATTCATAACACAGAGGGATATAGATAACTAAAGGGTCGTATGTGGGGGTCACACGCACAGCACGCTTCGGCATGTGTTGGGCCAGCTCGCACCGGGGAAGTACCAAAACCCTCGAAGACCGGCGTGAAATAGTAGCATGCTACTGTGTTTCATTTGGTGAGTGAGGGAGCCGGAGGCTCTTGTCCTTCCCATTTTCTGTTCGTAGCGGCATAGTCTGCAATTGACCTTATGCCTCTCCAAATGTGGTAGCGCTTACCATCAGGTAACCCACCTGCTCCATTGAGGACAATGATATAAAAAAAGAAACAATGAAAAAAATCCGAACATGCCAAACTTTGCAAATCTCTGTGTCAAATTAAGAAGAATTATCTACTTACTATGCCGTTAGATATATATTGATATATTACTCTTTATTCCAGATTGGCGCTAACAGCCAAGATATTGGTTGCAGTGGCAGTATTCTTTACATACTGCCTGCAAATGTACGCACCCATGGACATCTTGTGGTCGCGGATAAGCAGTCGAGTCAGCCAGAACTATCACAACCTAGCCCAGGTCCTAGTCAGAACTGCAAGCGTCACTCTTACTGGTAATTATATTACGAATACTAAGAGAGTGGAGATTAAAGATAATGTGGCATCTGTTTTTTATGTCATAGCGGGCAACTGAGCTGGTGGTTCGCCTGATGGTAAGCGATAAGCGATAAGCGATTACTACCGCCCATGAGCATTCGCAAAGAAGAGGCACTCTGCGAATGCTGCCCGTTTTTAAGAGGTAAGGGATAAGAAAATAGATTGATTAATGGAGAGAAGGAATGGACTGGGAAGGGTGAAACTAAATCGTGCCTCTGCTCTCTATCTAAAAAGATAACATCAAATACATAATTTATTAAAGCAAAAAGTAGTTTTCTTTTAATAAAATGAACATCCGTTCTTAATATGAAAAAAAAAACAGAAAAATAAAGTGACATGTATCGTCAGATAGGTATATTTTAAGGGTCTCTAATTAAGATACATGCCGGAACCTTTTAGGACACGAAGGATTCAGAAAAGGGACCTGGAAAAAGCGCTTCATTGTAACAATAAACATGACTCAATTTTATTTGACTCCCGTTTAAATAACAAACTTGATTGATGATGTTCTTTTAACGACGGTCTAGGGTCTAATTTTAAAACTGTCCTTTTAATTAAACGATTCGTTATCCAATAATTTCATTATTAATTATCGTATCACGAGAATCTGTAAAAAATAATGTTTAAGGAAATGGTTTCCAGTAGGTTCATGTATTTATTGTATTTCTACATTGCTTTATTTCAATGAACGTTTATTCATACTAAAATAGTACAATTATTCGGTCGACATAACAATTTAATGTCGCAGAAATGTTAGATATGAGTCCGCCGCTTACGTATAAAGCTGTCAGTTTATTACAAACGCTCGCAGTATTACGCTGAGAAGTCGGAATCAGAAATGCTTGATTTGATTAGGGTTTTATTTTAAAAACTACACAGTAACCTTGCGAAGCGGGCAAATACAAAACTGCGAGCCTTTGTTAGCTGACATGGCTGTTTGAAAACGAACTAAATTGCCTGCAGCAATATGTATTACAATACCTACCTATTACATGGTAAATTAGATGAGATAATATATAATTAGCGTAGTGTTACAAATTTGTAAAACTACTAAATAATATACGAAATAATTTTAAGAAGACAGGTATAGAGGTATGAGTATTCAGATTTCAATTTCAGTAAATTTTTGAAAAGCATATTCTTAGTCCATTCTATTCTAAATACTATTAAACTTTTTTTTTCTTTATCTTATTATTTATTTATTTAATGAATCGCCAAATATGTTGCTAAACGTGAAGACCCAATAAGGCTATTTTTTAACGTTTTTTATAAGGCACTAGGCTATAGAGAGATAATCCGTACCACGGGGGAAGTGTTATTTCAATATATATTATATCGCTGATATTAAAAGTTTATTTGCGTATTATACACACACGTTTAAAACGGCACTTAAACAAAATAATTATTAACGGCACCCGTAACTCTCGTTGTATATGAACCTAATAATCATTTAACAAACATTATGTCCAAATATCATTTGCGATTTGCATTGAACCCGCATTTGTATGCCAAATTACGACACTGCCCACTTTAATGTATATCCATTTCATCCATTACTTACTATAGTTATGCAGCTTCAATTACAGACCGTAAAAGTGAAGCCCGTATCCCTTAGTGGGGTATGGGGTAAATAATATACATCTGTTTCACTGATCGACTTTCTTTTTGGACAAGTAAGTGATCAGCCTTCTGTGCCCTGTCAAACCGAGACATTTTACCGGGAATCTAACCCAGGTTTCCCCTCGACCACACCACAGGGAACCCTCAGTTCTACGCTCACGCGTTAACCACCTTACCAAGGCGGCAATCACAGACAGTACCGAGCAGTAATTCAAAAAGTTTTTAAAACAAATATTACGGTACGAGCCGGCCTGTATAAACATAGACAAGTTATAATAAAGATGTTATTGTCAAAATATAACCTTACTTCGCACTATTTTCGTTTAT
>NC_052118.1:9066038-9067170 GCF_012273895.1 Zerene cesonia | reverse complement strand
CATTTATAATATTAGTAGGATAGTATAATACCCCATTTTTCAAATAACAAAAGGATATACAACTTTTGCGATTCTAAAAGTACTTTCACCAGTAAAAATATGCACATAATTAAAAACCTTTTACGCGACGTAATACACGCATATGGGCACTGAAAACACATTAAATATCACTTATGTTTATTCACGATCAAACACTTTATTCTAACACTTTCAGTAGGTATTACGTAAACAGGTAATTACTGACCAATGAAGGAGGTCAATAAAATATGATTTTGTTCGACATTGCTACATACAAAAAATACGCTTAGTTACCCAACTGTGGTATAATTTTATCCATTGTAAAACAATTTGCGTCAGCTTTTCTCTTGCGAACATCTCAGAACAAAGGACAGCGGTCTATCCTTAAGTATGATTAGATCTTTAAAATGACGCAACGACTTTCAGGTGGATTTTTTAACAGACAGTGTCTAGAGGATTTATCTACACTAATATTATAAAGAGGACACTTTTGAATGTTTGTAATCTTTTCACACAAAAACTGCTGGACCGATTTCACACATTCTTTCACCATTAGAACGCTGCAACTTCACCGATTGAAATAGCCTATGTATATACGGGCGAAGCCGGGGCGGAGCCGGGCGGCGCTACTAGCTAGAGGAGGGATTTGAGGCTTTAAGAGGGATGAAGCAACTAAAGAGACATAGGGAAAACAAAACTTCATTCTATTTCGAGATTACATAAAAAAATAACTTACTAATATCCTTATTTTATAGCCGCCTATTTATAAAACGAGCATTGACGTAGGTTATATAACATGTTATAGTTTGGTTTGTTAGACTCAGAAGGTTTTAGTCCAATAACACACTTTATTAATTAGACAAAGAACATTTATTATTGCAATCACAAAATACACAAAAGTACAACAGATTGCGAAAACATTGAAACGATTAACAAAACAAGAATCTGCGCAGTTGCCTATTACGATGGCAGTTAACAACTAACAACCCTCCCGGTACCTCGCGGGGGGTTTTCGTTCCCGACCGGCGCGCGAGCATGCCGCACCGCTTCGCGCTATATCCTCCCCCTCCAAGTCAGCAGTAATACCTGATGCTGACTTGGGACTTTGTCTTTT
>NC_052118.1:9002851-9065038 GCF_012273895.1 Zerene cesonia | reverse complement strand
CCTATTACGATGGCAGTTAACAACTAACAACCCTCCCGGTACCTCGCGGGGGGTTTTCGTTCCCGACCGGCGCGCGAGGTTGCCGCACCGCTTCGCGCTATAATGTATTATTAAATAAGCAAGCTTACCACAAGAATTGTAGTAATAAGTAGTAAGAAGTAAGTATCTCTAGACATAACAACTCTATTTGTTTTAGTATTTCTATCACTCTAATCTCTAAATTTTGACTTCCATTTTCCAGTGACTTTGGCGGTAGCAGTTCCTGACTTGGAGCTATTAATTGGACTGGTTGGTGCAATATTCTTCTCAACTCTTGGACTTCTCATACCCGTCGTTGTGCAAACAGTGTACAAATGGGACAAGGATCTGGGAAAGTGCTATTATGTCTTGTGGAAGAACGGTGTTTTGCTCCTGTTCTATTTCATTGTGCTCGTGTCTGGATGCTATTCAGCTATTTCGCAGATTATAGTTAGATTCAGTTGATTCTAGAATAGCAGCGAGGTTGCTTCGCTATCTATTTAAATATAGACATAAATCTTAATAGGAGAATAAGTTTAAGCGATTTAGATGATCGCTATTAATTGTAATTAACAAATTGTTATAAAATGAGGCACTACTTTTTAACATTATTAGAAAGAAACCTAATTATAATTGTGAAAGTAACTTCATGATTTCTTTCTCGTCTAATTTACTCAAACAATTTTAATTAAATTTGGAGCTGAGGTATACATAGAAAGATCAACTTCTCAGTCTAATCTTTGTCAAGATAACACCAAGTGAAATGGCCTCGAGACATTAATGCATTTTTCCATTGCAATGCACATTTCACACGCTCGCTGTATTATATGCCAGTAGGTATATCGTTGTATATTTAATTTCTGTAAGAATATTTTGGTATGTGTATAAACAAACAACAATTATTAAAACTACATTTAATGCCTAAAATCCCACCAATAGATATGCCACTTAAACTTAAGAAATATAGTATTTAAACACATAGCTACACGCTTTTGAAATATGATAATTATTTTCCTTTACCCTGATTTGAAAACATAGTTTAATTTTTTAACATTGATTGATATTATAAGAGTTCGTAAATAAAAAAAAATGGTAGGTAGGTAGGTATATCAATATGATAAATGTTGATGGACCATCCACCCTATCTATTTATTGATTGGTCACACAACATTCTTTAACAAATGCTATTTAGAGTTCCTAGAAATAAATTATTGTAGAACTTGAATATTTAACCTGATGACAATATTTCTTAATGATTGACCTACATCTTTATACTAGCTTTTGTCCGCGGCTTCGCTCGGCTTAAATTTGAAATAATACCCCTCCCTGTTTTTTTCTATGTATATATACATATAAACCTTCCTTTTGAAACACTTTTGTCTATAAAAATACCCCATCGTGATCTGTTGCGTAATTTTTAAGATGTAAGCAGCAACAGACACACAGATAGAAATCCTAGATTTAATTTGAAAAACATCAAAATAGTAGAAAGACTTCCACGGAAAAGAGGCTAAATAATACAAAATTATAATAACTCAAATGCACTTTATTTATTTATTTATTAATAATTATTATACATATTTTATATATACCTACTTATTCATATTCGGGACCATTACTCATACTAAATAAAGCTCAACCTAACAACACACACGTAACTAAAACAACTTTCTCTGAATTCGCTTTAAATTATTCAACCCATATTCATGTGTAAAATGTGTAAAAAATAAACAGTATTTTTATTTGCTATCAAGCATTTTGAAGTCGTCTATCTTACAATATATTTTTATTTCATTTCTCTTAAAGCAAAAAGGACTTTTTCGAAAGAGACTTTCTTAGCTAACGGGCGGTTTCACAAGTGCTGTAAATATTGTAACGGATAGTCTGTTCAATTTATTTTTTACCAGCTGTACCCCGCGGTTTTTATTATGTTGTTAGTTTTTGTTATGCCGCTAGGTCTCAGTAGTGGAAATCCTATTGATCTCAGCGGAATAGAGTATAGTCTAGACTCTAGAGCAGTGATTTTCAACCACTGTTCCGCGGCACTTTTGTGTGCCGCCAAATTTTTGCAAATATATAATAATGTTAATATTATTAAAGTATATAATTTAAAAAGAAAAATGTTTTAATTATTCCTTAGTAAATGTGTGGTTATTACTGTATTATATATTAGTTTATTTCGTATATTTAAAGTTTTTGTCATAAACAATTTATGCAGTGTGTTGTTGTAGTAAGTAAATAACTTTTATATTTTTCTTTGTGTGCCGCCAAATTCTCGATAAATGGGCTATCAAACAGTGAAATAATTTTTCAAAACTGACGTATTTTTAGCGCCTAAGATCTTTGGCTTTTTATTTTTATAGCAGAGATTTTAACCGACAAATAGTTAAAAAGTTAGTTAGAAAATATTCAGAAGTTGTGAAACCGGTCGTTTATATCGTTATTTAAAGAAATATATTTTATATAGCATACAAAAGTATTATAGTAATTTACTTTATGGCGCGGGAAATATAACGAATTCCAATGTTATTGTTTAAATAGGCAGCAAAAATTCAAGATATCCTATTTCTTTTTAGCATTAATGTATATTAAAATATTTTCTTGTAGGCGGTACCTATGGCAATCCAAGTGAGGAACAAATTAAATGTAATTAATGGGACTACAAGAGAAAGAGCCGGGAGGGAGACAATCCGCCAGCTCTGTCGGTACACAGGGCTGCACGCACACATGCGTACGAGTCATCGCTCAGAAAAGAAATTAATCCTTATAATCCTTATATACGTATATATTGAAGAATAATTCGATAAAAAATCTGAATTATGTCATTTATATTATTGTTTTTAATAGTTAAATTAAATTTTAGAGGCATGTTTGCGATTTTTTTATCGTATTAAATTTGCAGCATTGTTTTCAACATACTATCAAATTAGCATAAAACCATTTTTATTTAGATCAGCATATCATACAGTTTTTGCAGTTCTTTTTTTTTCTACCATGGATAAGTTAATTTAAGAAATCATAAAACACGCTCTAAGCTCATGCAGTCCCCTTAATAAATATGAATATTTACGAATTTATCGTCACATTTTGTATATCGCAAAAATAAAATTTAATATAAGACGGACTTAGCTCACTGAGTAATAAATGATTATACATACATTTTCTCCATCATATCTGGTCCCTCAATATCTTCTAAATGAATACACGAACGCAGTGAATTATTGCATATATATATTTTGCAAAAACACAAATACAAATTCATAATTGAATAAATGTTACAGTATCAGTTTAATTGGATTATGGCCGTGAATAAAACGAGCAAACGGTGCCGAAGCTAATATATCATAATTTTCTAATTGCATATTAAAAAATAAATTGCTCGCTCTGACATAAAACAAAATATGTACATATTCACTTAATTCGTGTCTTCATAAAACGTTTCTATAAATCTAGATATTTACCGTCTAACAATATCAGTAGAAGCATTGAATATTTATATTATAAATAACAATGAATTGGAATTAATGTGTTTCAATTTTGCACTATTACATTACAAGGAAACATCGTATTTTTGATAACAAATTATGAAAAAATAAATTGTTTACACAATAGAAAACTTTCGGTCGGGAGTGTCCTTTGATTAATGAAAATCATACAAAGATGGCCGCCGCCAAATGGCGGATCGAATATTTTTCACCACTTCCTTTAGGTGAAATTCAATGAAAGGGGCTTTTGACTTACAGATTACTAAACGTTATAACAAATTTCAAATCAAACATTGCCGCCAAGCAACGAAACGTAAGTTCAGGGATTTTAAAAAATTTAAATTTTTTTTATACCAATAATATTGTTTCATTTCTGTTTTTTGTATGCCACTTATGACTTGGCATTACATTACCCAAAATTGCTTCAAATACAATAAAAACAATCGCCCTGTAGTAATGTAATTAACAATGTTTCCATGTCAATAAATAGTTACTATGTAATAAGCAATATTACTTAAAAACGAATTTCATTAATTACAGGGTGCGAAAGGGATAGCACTCGATGAGCTATATATCTCTATCTCGTTCCGACATTGGAATTAGAACTGTTTTAAGACGGCACGGTTACCCTCGATCTCTCGGTAAAACCATTTATATATTTTTCTGGAATATTCTCACATTACACCTTATGCTTAGTAACAGTTATTCGATATGCATTAATATCATTCACTTTTAACATTACGATTAATTTGACTAATTATGACTAGAAATAATTTGTGCATGACTATAAACTTAAAAAATAAAATAATACTCGACTCAATCAGGTACTTTTTTCAAAACGATAATATTTTTCTGTGAATACATAAATTCCCGCGGTTATTCAATAATATCGTAAATTTAGAAAACACTATAACAGTGTTTATTGTTTATACTAAGAACCATTTCGCTATATATCTTTTATTCGAATTTCGAATGGTGTATGCGTGAAAGGGCATATTTACATTATTAGATTAAATATATAAATATTAGTGAATTAAATATCATATTGTCTCTTTTCCTAAATTGAAGTACATATATTGTGCTTGTAGACCAATCTTTATTTTACTTAGGTCATAACTAAGTTTTGGCATAACAATTAATCAAAATAATGTATTTTTGTACGTATTTCAAATAAAATCTAAAATATTCATTCATTTAAGAGGTAATAATATATAAGGAACAATAATTACAAGTATAATGACGGATTTTTAGGTCTATTGATGAATTTATCATCGCGCATTGATTTTTGTAAATAAATGCCTATTCTATATAAATAAAAATTTCTAAATAACTAATCGATAGAATACTATTCGTACATTAGATAATAAATTCCGGGCAATGACCTATTTAGTCGTAAGACGTGACGTCATGCGTTTACAAAACAAAAGAAATTAGAAAGAGACAACCACTGACCAGGCTATCTCCATCCCTCTCGCACAGTTCTAGAAAATTACTTCAGATTACAAATTATCTTTGGCCGTACGCGTATAATATATAGTGAATACGAAAATAATTCATCCAATACTCTGTAGAGAATGTTTGAATTGCAATAATTTATTCAAATTAACGTAAACCAAATCTTGCGGACTGGATATGATGAAATAGACAAGCCCCAGTATTGACAACACCGCGCGCCATATTGAAAAATGTGTCCATGTGTGATAGAAGGTTGGTATTGTCGGCTGTAAAAAATAATATAGTAATAAATAATATTCAAATCGATGTAATCAAATCAGAAATGAAATAAACAAAATAATTTGTGTTTTAATAATCTGACAGACGATTAACTGTCATCTTGTTAATCTATTGAAACTTGGTTTTATTTGTTTTCAACTGACTTTTAAAAAAGAGGACATCAATTCGACTATATACATGCAATTTATACTACTTAAATCTTCTACGTTTACACTATGAAATTAAAATCACCACGAAAAATGCCGTAATAAAATTAAAATACAAAACTACGTTTACATATTTTTTCTCTATTAAAAAAACCAACATACCGTAGTGATATTAGCAGTTATATTAGCCACAAGCGGCGCATACTGGTAGACCATCAGCTCGTCATACATCCTCGCCGCAGTGCACACGAGCAAACACGCGGTATATAGTATAACTAGCACGATCGGCTGGAACCAGGGCTGGAGGCCTTGACTTGCGTCTATACTGGTTATGTCCAATCTGGAATTATTCGTTTTGCGCGTGAGTTATTTGAAAAAGTATATATTGAATAAAAATGGAACACAGAAAGTTGAAAAAAAAAGTGTTACGAGATCAATTTTTTTTTCTAAAGAGTTGAATTATATTTTTTTGTGTCTTTGTTGACAATTCAAATGCTAAAACTTTAAGTAACGTAAAGCAATAAAAATGTAGTAAGCCCCTTTGAATTATATAAACAAACAATCAGAGTTCGTATTTCAAAATAATTGACCAGAGACTGAGCCTTGTAAATTAAAGTTTAAGAAGAACCACTAACTACCAGACAGTGCCAGTGAGGTATATTTTCTAAATATTTCATCACCCTATTGAAGCCAAATAGTGGCTACCTTCTTACCAATACATAGAAAACTCACCTATCCAGAACCGACACCAAACACAGCACACAGAAGAAATAATACGCAGCCACATAGGGCATAGTCACAACCGCATGGAAAGACAGGTGTCCTGCGTCTAGACTATCCGAATAGCTGATTAGCAGTAAGTGCATAAGCGATAGACCGCCTAGGACACCGTGACAAGCGGGCGCGATCGAACGCCACGCCTTTTGGACTGTGAGAGCGACATCTAGCGGCGTTACATCGCCCAGCCTGTGAAGTTCAGAGTAAAAATTAGTGTAATAAGGTAAGAGAAATAACAAACTTATTTAAACAAAACGATTAAATACTAAAACTTATTAACACGGTATTATTAGGTTCACCTGTATGTTTATATGTTAGTATGTAACCAACTCCTTTACAATTGATTTTGAGCCACTTTGAGTGATTTAATTAAAAGTTTGTGCACTTATCTAGGATCAGTGACAATACAATAATTTCATAAGTTTATCTTATTATACATTAACAAAATTTGTTTGTAATGTTTTTTTTTTTTAGGAATCAATGAGTAAAGAATATAAGTGTGTGTTTAAAGTTTATAAAATACTTTTATAATTTTTCATAAAACTTAAACTTTACTAAGTGCAAAAAAACAATGTGTATTTTTATGTGTACTGAAGTAGGATTTATAAATATTAGTAAAACGGAAAAATAGGCCACATTTAGTATAAGGCGAAACCACATCTCACATTAACATCCCTTAATAAACCTTAATAATGACCTCCTTAAACAAATATGTTAAGAAATTTTAAAAAATGCAATAAAATTATAGAAATATGTGCATTATTTCAATAATAATTCACAATTAAATGTCAACTTGATAACATAAGCTTTCATTTACGAAATTATGAATAAACATACCTTGCATATTTTTCCTCATCCCTTGATTGCTGTGTCTCCAATATTCTGTCACGTGATACAACCCGGAAAGTCCCACCCCCTTGTAGGTATATCTTCTCTGGCCTCCGAGAGAACGGGTCCATTCTATCATCGTTGGGTGATGTGAGCGGTGATGGTGATGGTGATGAAAATGGATTGTCAATGTACTGATCATGATATGGGACACTTGACTGTAAGCTCTCCAGCATTGTTGTTAGGTCTGCGGGACGTGCTGAAAGGAAGATAAATAGAAATAAAATCCTACTTTTATAAATGCAAGTTCGGAAGAATATTTGAATGTATGTTTGTTATTGGTTCATGCAAAAACCACTGAAAGGATTTTGATTATGTTTAGTAGCGTACCTATGTACCAGAGTAACATTTAAAAATAGAAATACATAATTAGTTGAGTGGATATAGATAGATTTAGAAATTTGACCTGGCAGAAACAAATGTTTTCTTTCTTTCATTCAACAAATTAACTCCATTTTGTGACTTTAATGTAGTTAATATATTAATTATTAATATAGTTAATCTTTACTATGGTAATATTTTAAAAGTATTAGAATTATCCACAAACCTGGTTTAGCCTTACTCCTACTAGCAGTTTTAAACACTTTTGGGCTAACATCTCTACCATTGGAGTGAGCTTCATGCCTGTCCTCCCTGGCTTTTCGCCTGGTCTTCCTTGGCTTGTGCCGAAGCTCCCGAGATGATCCATTGTTGTTTTCCACATCATGCGCCTCTATTTCCAGCTCTCCGCTGAGAGTCACTACTTCATCTTTGTTGTACTCTTTTAAGTAATCATCAACCTGTATGAATTAAAATATAATCCAATTAAATTTGTAATTTTATCATTATTCTATATTTTATTTTGAAAACTGCTTTCTGTTTTTTTTTTTTAATGATGATGCTGAATAGCATATTATGTAACTTTAAAGGTAAAAATGTATATTCAGTATGTTAATTGATATACAAGCAATTGAGAGAAATTGTAAGAATTTAAACTTTTAAGGTTATTGATTTATTTTATAGTTACATTGATATTATACAATATTTTTGTGTAATATCTGAAGAAAAGAAGAAATGCAAACCTTCTCTAAGGCTATCAAGCTAGATCCAGGTATTTCAAAGTCATGCAAATCTCTGTCCCGATGTCTAGAACTGTGTCTTTTCTTCTTCCTGTAAGAAGGACTCCGCTTTTCTCTGTGGCCACTTGATGGTCTCGACAATGTCTTCAAATACTTATCGTCCAAGCCGTTCGGATCATGAGAATAGAACACAAATGATGGCTTATCAGTTTTCTTTATTTCTTTCTCAACAAAACCAAGGATGTCCATTTTAATTTGATCATGTATAGGTAGTTCCGTATCGAGGGATTCCTGTTCGGAATTTTTCCAATTCTCTCGGGTTTTCGCCTTTTCAGGAACGTCTTCCACCGTGATCGCTTCATTTGCAGTAGCATGTCCATTGGAAAGTTTCCGGGAGCCAGATCTACTTCTTGATCGCTCCTTAGCTTTTTGCTTTGGTGACGGCGATCGAGCTGTTGTATGTACTTCAGCTATCTCCTCAGTCACATCCGAACTCTTTCCTGGCTTCATTTTTAAGTTATAATAAATGAAATTAACACAACACAAATTTCTAGTTTGAAAAAAGAATATGAATCAACAATGCTTAACGAAACGATTCCCATATTTTAAATACTTCATGTCTGTTTATAGTAACAGAAGTGTTTCAATACATTCTTCACAGATTTTCATAGAAAAATGATAACAAAAAGTATTGAAATTTGAATTGAAGCTATTCAAATGTCAAAAGTCAACATCGAATGACGTCATAATGACGTCATAGGAGGATAGTAATGTCGTTCCGTTACACGCTCTGTATTCTCTCCGATAGGAAAAAAGTCGAATCTAAATTTTGTTTTCCAGATTTAAATTGTATGCATTGTCGGTATCAGAAAACAAAGGCATGTCTAATCATTTTTTTTACATTTTTTCTAACATTATCCAGTGCGGTTTCAGCACATCAAAATAGGGTGCTTCTATTCATTTATTTACACCCGATTAAAGATGAAAAGATGAAACTCAATTATAAAGTTGTTAGTACATAATGTCCGTACTTTACATTTTTGTAATATACTTAAGACGTTTCTTGATCTTAATTCTCAGAGGAATGCGATCTTAAAAAAATCTTCTCATTAAGAAAACTCCACTTGAACAAATGCGCCCTATTTATTTCGAAAAATTATTTAAATAATTTTATACACGTATCATCTTAGCCAAGGTTTATCACTTAGCGGTGTCATTTTGAAAACATTGGCAATAAAAGGTAAAAATTTAACTTCTTATATATATATATATATATATATATATATATATATATATATATATAGACTACTAGTATGATTTGAGCTATTGAGTAGCTTATGGACTATGTATGTATTATGAAAACAGGGATATGTACCTAAAATAACACATGATAATTTTTACGATGTAACTTCTTATCTATTCCCTAAATATTTGTAGACCATCAAAAGATAGATTAACTGCCTGTGTTAGAAAAATTTATAATCTATTTCTAAGCTAAGAAACTGATTTGCAAAACTTACGCCTACGTAACGCATACACCTTAATACGTACTTCATGAAGCGATTCAGAACACAACGCAAAATATAATATAAATACTAAACACCACATAAACTATTAGTGTACAACCGAACAGACCTTTAATATTATGTCCTAGTCAAAGGTTTTATATTTTGCAATCCACTCGACCTTTAAACTTACAGTGACATTTAAGGGACATCAGACATTCTCAATGATTTATTTACACAAATTGTTGGACTGTGTTATCCGTTTAGTATTTAATTATTAACAAGATCTAGAACATAGATAAGACTTGAATAGGAAATTTAAATTTAATTTGAACTTAATAATATTGAGTATTGAGTATTTTAATAAATTCATGTTCAGTTTAAAGTTGTTTAAAAAAATTGAGCAATTTATAGTGAGCTTTTTTCACATTAAGTTGTGTTATGCGAATGTTTTGTCCGGTATTTACACACATTATTCTGTTTTTATTAGCCCACCTATTATATTATCCGTATCAAAAGTTATGCAATGTTCTACGGACTTTCAGGGCAGTATTAAGATTTTCACATAGAAATTCGTGAAAAAATCAACATTATTGGCTCTAATTCAAACTTCTAATTTTAGCATTAAGGTTTTACTTCTATTCGTTCACTGCATGCGACCTACCGCGAAATGATATGACTAGTGACTATTTAAAATAATAATTGTTAAAAAAAACGCCGTTTACAGAACTAGACCAAATTAATGGGACCACATGGGAGACACCAGCTTATAAAAAATCAATAATAAAAGTCGGTACAAAGTTATGAGGTGACAAGAACATAAATAAAATTTTGTATGTGGTAGTCGAGCACGCTTCGGCATGAATTGGGCCAGCTCGCACCGGGGAAGTACGCCACACCCCCACAGAAGACCGGCGTGAAATAACATTCTGCTGTGTTTCGGAGTTGAGTGGGGGAGCCGGAGGCCCATATCCTTTTCCTTACCCTTCCCAGTCCTTTCGTTTATTCCTATTGCCAATCCTTCCTTAATCCCTTCCCAAAAAGTCGGCAATCCATTTGTAGAGGCGTAAGGTCTGCAATGGACCTTATGCCTCTCCAAATGTTCATGGGCGGTGGTAACGCTTACCATCAGGCGTTCCACCAGCTCAATTGCCGACTGTAACATTAAAAAAAAAAACAATCGAATCAATAACCTCCTTTTTTTAAAGTTGTTTGATAAGAACAAAAATTATGTTTATTTATATAACAACTATCATGTCTGTGAGTATTACGCCGATCAATGCAGCAATTTTATTTGATAAGTATCAAAGACAATATGAATAGGGTGTGTGGAGTTGTTTTTTCAAAATCAACGAGTTTAAAAATTTTATAGTACAGGTAATTAATTTACTTATATTATTATTTTATATACAGATATTAGAAGCCCTAGAAAGGCTTTATTGACACCGTTAATATTAACTCCTTGGTAAAATCTAATGTTTTCCTATAACAAAACAACTGTAAAGCGTTAGTATCAAATATCTAAATATGAATAACATTTAGCGCGTACCAGTTGGTGACTGGTCTGGACTCACAATTTTGGAATGTAGACGACCTTTGGCGACGCCTTGCCCTCCTCAATGTAAAAGCAGAGGCGATATTATAACTAAAATTAGTGATTCATGCTTTCAAATTCAATAAGAAGCTAAACAAAAAAAAAAAAATTGTAGATTGTAACTGTTTTCACTACATCATTTAATTTATTCAATTACTCCACTTTTAAACGTGTTTATGTATAATTTTATAAGGCAGTGGATCATCAGATTTTGATTGATGGATAGATAAACGTCAATTTCACGATACGAGGTACCTACACAAAAACAAAGATGGAAAAAGAAAAATTGAAAAAAAAAACAAAAAAATTATAAGTTGTTCGAAAGAAATAATTTTTTTATTTTATTTTTTAGTGTGTTTGGTGAGATAAGATATTGTGTGGTGCATTACATTATCTGAAATGGATATTGACTTAGCTATGTGTCATAGTCGTAGCAGATTGCGACTAAAGTGCTGGTATTCTATTTGTCCGACAGAGGGTATGATCTAACATTTTGGTTAATGCTAATTCGTTTTCTTATTGGTGTTGGTTTCCCTACTGTATTTCCCGCCACGTGTCAGTATACAATATTAAAAAAAAACTGCGTCTTTCTTCTATAGTTTCAAAGTTTTTTTTTTTGTTATGTCATAGCGGGCAACTGATCTGGTTCTGAAAGTTTTGCGTTAAAGATACTTAGCTTATATTACACGTTAATGTAGTAAATGTGAATTTGTGTAACAAGCACAAGATTGACATGTATATTTCAATTATTCGTCTAGGCATGTAGTTAAATGTTATATATCCTAATCATTTGCCTAGTATCATAAAACGGCTGCATTGACTCTATTCGAGTTACGCACGCTGTCTATAACTTGGACCATTCATTTGAAATTTATTTAGCTCGTAACAACAGGCGAACACAGCATTATTATTTAATTATTTAAATCAATTCTTGTTTTATTAAAATAGTTATCTCCATTTGAAATAATAGATAATAACTTGTAGGTTCTGAAACATAAATTATTGAAGATTAGAGGGCGTAAATGATACAACCAAGTCTTACTAAAAGTTTGTTTGCACCTAAGTACTTATTATTTTTAGTTTTATAGCATTAAAATGTTTTTATAAGAGATATTCCTAATCTTTTAAAATTACCAATGAACTTGATAACAATATGTAATTATTTCAATGGGACACACACCACAGGAAAGGGAATTCCATTCTGTGGATAATTCAGTCATCCAAAATGTTTGTAAGGGAAAGTTTTTCATGTGTGTGTATGTGTGGGTAAGGTGTGTGTACACGACTGTAGACGAATTACAACAAATAAAACTAAAGTAACACGACTCACTCTCATATACATAGATTCATTTTTTTATCTTACTGCAACTAATTGTCCATTTTCTAGTAGGTGATTTCAAATATTTTCAAGGTTCTAGTAGTCTAAGTGTAATTGACAACTAAATTATTGGGCAATATGCCAGACGTTGTGCCCGTCAATTTCAGTAAAGAATTTCAGTTGAGCTTGAAGTTCAAAAACTTAATTTCTTTCTAAACATTCGAAATGAGAATTCTTTAAAAATTTCTCATTTATAAAACTAAAAGTTTTATTCCATTTATTATTTATAATGATGGGAGAAAAACTAAATGCCTCACGGAAATCGGTTGTTACCTATCCTGAAATGTTTAAGTGATTATTCAATTTGGCAATTAGGTATTCACGTAAGTTTAGACGCGATTCCCGTATTATCATGGGTTGCCTCATTTTCGACATCAATATTTGTAAATATTTACTTTTAGTTAGTGATACAATAGCTTAGAAATTCTTGTGAATTTACATACTCAATTTTTGTCATTACAAAAGTTATGCTAGAATGCCTAGAAATGTTTAAATTAAAAATGCCAATTTAGATTTCAAAGATTGATTCAGCAGGCAATAATAAAAAAGTAATCCCTATCTTCAAAGGAAGGAGATCAAACAAAATCAGTACTACTATTTACTAATTACAATACCCAAGCAAATATTCTGGTATATAGGGAAAACCTTCTTTAAATCTTCTAACCCTTACACAATAATATGTACTTTAATCTTTAATCTATGAAGAATCTTAAATATAGGAGTAACAGTGAAATAGCAAACGTAAATCAGAACTCCGTCGGTTTTATTACGTATTTTTCGATGTCAACTCAGATTTATATAACTTGGTAATAGCGTGAAAGCAACCTGCTCGATCGATTCTTATTTGGTTATTTGACACGTCGTTCAAAAATTGCGTCCAGCTTTAACTCATGTCCTTGCGTTTTATGATTTTGCTAAGCTTTGATATAATATGGGTTGATAGCCGTGTTATTTTTAGAAACATTGAAATAACCAATAAATAATCTGGTTTAAGAAACTTCTAGTATAGATAAGTTTTGTTTAACATTAAGTTTCACATTGCATTTTTAATTTCAAAATATGTTCAAAAATTATCTCGCATCCTCTACACATATTTTAAGTCGTGATGTAAAAACATAACATACATAAGCAATATTAAATAATAAGGGCCAGAAACGAAGTCGCTGCTACCATGAACCTTCAAATAGCTACAAATATTTATTATCTGTATTTTTGAATTATATCCAATTGCTACAATACACTACATATAAAGATGTATATCCGAAAAGACAATGCCTCAAACATGTTCCCCTCCCCTCCCCCGCGGAGGTCGTCCCCGCGACGAAAGGCACTTTCACTCCAAGAATTTGACGTCATATTTGCGCAACCTGATGCAATGCGAAGCTTAACTTATGCATTTCATATTCGGATTGTTTTGCAACTGAAATGAGGTTTCGACAGTTAACACACTTCACTTTTGTCTGTAGGCTACAAAATTATTGTAATAACTGGGTAACAGACTTAGCGAAAGTTTATAAGCTGCAATACTAAAAATATGTATCATATTATACTAAATAAACGTTCATATACACTATCATGCTACATATCACACAAAAACATATAAAACATAACTAAACTAAAAGAAGGGTATGGTTGAAATAATACAAGGATGCTATAATTTTTAATGGCCATTTATTTAGTGTCAATAATAATTACTGAATCATAATAAAGTGTACATTAGTTTGGTCCATTATTATAATCATTATAAACGCTAACTGCGTTGATACTTAAGACTATTAAAACTTATCCTTAATAACCCAACACCACATTAATATCAATTTTACAATTTTTACATCGATAAAGCTACCGATTGTAATTTTGTCCCGAATAAATTCGAAATCACACATATCTATTTGGCACAAAATTCATTTATGTACGCGAATTCAAACGCCGCTTTACAACTTAGACTATGTCTAAACTACATTGCATGTGTCCCTTTGATTTCAACAAACACTACATTTTATAAATAATGCAATCAACACTACACCTACTAACGTTAAAACAAAACAAGTATTACTTAAAGCGTATAATTAATCTTTAACAACTAAATCAATAGTCGTTTAATCTCACATTAACACGATTCGAATTATTTACAAGTAGATAACTAATCTAAAAGTTCATAGAACGTACTAGAAATATATCATAGATATATGGGATAAACATTACCAACTTTCGATGTGCGATTGATCGATTATTCGATTTTTATCGCACTCTAATCGCCGGTAAAAAAAGACTTAAATATAATCACAATCACTACCCCGTCCAATAAAATTCTGGAGAAAATTACCTTTCTCGAATTGTATGGAGGGGCATCACACGATGTCGTCACGATCTCGAGACGTTTACTCGTCCACACCGAGTCGTTCGGAGCATCGACAAACTCTTAAAACTGATTTGAGTTTAGTGTACTACGGAAAAAACTCAAACAGTTTTCTAATCGTCCGCATTACCGCGGCTCGCACACACGTATTTACAATAAATATTTACATTATAACTTAAGAATTACAAACAGTAAGGATGACAAAACTGATAGACGAGCCTCTGACTTCGTTCTGTTTTCTTCATGATGCCTTTTTTGTAGTATTGCCGAATGCTGCGGGAAAGCTTGTCGTAGTTCATCGCAGGCCTGTTCTTTCTTTTACCCCACAGTCTGGCTACACGTACTGAATCTTCAATTTTGAAGACCCCGTTACCTGCGTGACAAGTCTTGAATTAACCATTGTTTGATTGAACGTGCATGATAATTGTATACTTAAACATACGTGCGCACGCCATTTACTTATCAGATCAAATTATTCAGGATGTGTTTGAAAAAGCCTAAAAAATAAATCCTTAATTAAGGACAAAGTCGTTAGTATTGCTTTGTTAGTCGTGTATAAATCTCGATCTGTGTTAAAATTACCATAATAACAGTCGTGAATTCCAAAAATAGAATGGTAACAACTAACAATAATATATAAACGACACTGTACGGATATCAAAAGTATCGAGAGCTAGTCACGACGCAGAAAAGTTACTTAAAGCCATAGAACTTTATAAAGTACATAGTTGATAGTAAATGGCTCGCTCACCTTGGCTAGAGAATGCCAATATGGATTTCCAAGCATAATGCATTTAATACCAGTGGTTGTGTTCATAAATAACAATAAACCCGGTAGCTAGGCACGAAATGGGGTTAAAAAATTTACTAGACAACAAGCTTACATTATGATGATCAGATGTAATAATAACTGTATATTTATATTTAAAATTACCTGAGATGTAATAATAATCGTAGTAGTTTACAAAACTTTCGAACTGTTTCGAAATAACGGAATTTAAGTGTAAAATAAACGCCAAAAAGTAAAAATTAGTACCAATAGTTAACTCGTTTTCGCGGTAAGCAATTAAAAGAAACTGTGGTTGTTAAATCTTCATCATAACTCAACTATAAGTCGTAACAAAGGAATACGTCTATTAAAATAGAGTTAAATCTTAAATCTTAATAAACGAGTTTCGCCTTTATTCATTTTAAAGAAAAAGTGTATATTCGCTTGACCCGTTAAATCTGAGCGTAGGTGATTGAATGGTTATTTTATACAGTTCTAGTGGTATTTGAAGTTGCCACTTTAATACCTGTTAATTGTAGATTTGACGTAAACGATTTAAATGGTATATTAGAAACAATTTATTTTTTTGTTTTTCTAATACGATTTTACTTGATTACACACATTCATATCTACTGAATAACTTTTTCTATTGATAAAATAGACAACATAAAAAGGCGAAAACTAACTGTACCTACATGGTGGTACCTACATGGTTTAACATTTAACAATAGATATTGATTATATTCCTCGTTTGAGCCAATTTTAATGATTCAATTGTTTATATTATTTAATTAATGATAAAGGACTGTGTTGAGCCAGTAGTATCATAAATTTTTTGACAGATGACACTAACACAAGATGGCCATCATATGCCGCTAAAAAACTAATTTATTGAAAATATGTATATGTATATATACTATTTGATGGAAATTCAAGCAAAAAAGATAGATACGTACTTCGATCCAACCACCGTATCGCTGAACCATGAACGTGGGGTGACGCCAGCAATTCTTTCAGGAACTGCCATAGGTGTATGTGTGTGCTGCCCGTCTTCACCTTTCCTCCTCCCTGGGTCACACTTGTGCCAGCCGATTCTGAATCTTCATCTACAACGAAGAAGGTTTCAATTAAAATGTGACAAATGATGTTATAATTTAGTTTCAATAATATGTTAATGATTAACTAATTGATCTATAAATTATTATTATTGTTATAGATAGCAAGGGGTACGTAGATTGTTTGAGTTTTATGTTACGAGAAACAGTCTATATAAGGGTATGAAATCGGCTCGACAGGACGTCTGTCGGGTCGGCTAGTATATAAAATTAGATAAGGAACAGTTGCTCCCTTTCGTTTTTAATCGTTTGTTGTGCTTAATACACGTAAAGAGCCATAACTATTGCATACAACAAATTATGTCATTCTCAGTGAAATTATTCGATTTTACATGTTTAACTCTTTATAGATTTCATCTCATTAGTAACAGTAGCACTTTTAACGTCTACGGAAAAATACAGCTGGTATTAAAATCGTATACGTTGAAAATATTTCCAGTCCGCCTATAAAGATTCATACGACCTTCAATTCGGAACACATAAACAAACAGATAGTGAGTTTGAAGTAAACAGCTCTCCAGCTAATGGTTTGCAATCTATTTAGAGAATTCAAGTGTTGAATGGAATCGTAAATACCATGGTAATAGCTTTGAAGCTCAAGAATCACAATGTTTATAAGTTCTTGGATAACGACCTGAACATTTTATGTATTGATTCATGTATCTAAGAATGTAATTCTCAAATTGTTTATTGATTTTTGTCTTAGTCTAATTATTCAAATGAAAAAAGTGTATTACAAAGTATCACAGATCCAGTCAGAGTTTTAATAGATAAATTGTAGTAAATGAAAACGGTAACTAGCCCCACTAAAGAAACTGCACTACGTTTTTAAACATAAACATAAATGAAACTTCTAAAAACTGGATGCGATCCAATCGAAACTGCCGACAATTATAATAGTAATTCTAAACTTTAATTGGTCATAAATATCGAAGCGAAAAAATGTCTTCCTGTCGATCATTCTAGCGCACATAAACTGGTTTCAATTCCAAAGCATTCGTATGAATTTTTATAATGTCAAATGGGACATCTATCTTGATACAGTCGACCTTGCGAGTCTTGTTCTGAAATCTAGGTTGGTGGGAAGCAACAAAAACTCGGTGGCTCATATAAGGGTATCGAGTTTTACTCAACATGTAGTTCAGATTTATAGTAACTGTAACTCCGTAAGAGCCAATTCTTATAATACATCTGTGATTGGCCGTTAATTTTATTAACTGTGGAAATGCCTGGCATGCTATCTGTTAAACTTTAAAATATCTGAAACATCTGATTTTGAAATATCTAGTATGTATTGCACAATCATTTGTAAATATTATTGGTATTAAATTATTCACTCGTTAATAAAGATTTTAAAATGAATATTATAATATTAAATTATTTATATAAATCATACTGTAATTTGAGGCGCCAGTATTATGTGAAACAAAAAATAGAATACGAATTGCTGTTTAATTTTTTTCTTCTCTATCTGCGTCTAGGATTATTGTCTTTGTTGATAACCTTTGTTATTTTAATGACAAGATATTGTGAAATTGTTTCAACATTTGTTTATTACTATCATGCGTTGAATACGTCTTTGTCGTTGCAATATTTTACTCTCACAAGAAAAGTCCGCGATAATTATCGATCTAGCTGTTTCCTGAGCTACAATCAACTTGTTTAAGCCCATCTTTAAAAGGCAAGGATGAATTTTTTAGATGCCTATTGGTTTCCCTATCAAGTTGATACAACCTACATTACTTTCTTTACATTTTAGTACCAGCATGTTTTTATAGTTACGGCATCGATATCAGATAATCGTTATTGAACATTCATATAGCTATTATTGTGAAACTAAGACCTTCCAAATTACAAACAAATTTAATCGGTATCAATTGTTTTGAATGGAAACGCTGGAATATTTTTATCTTCGGTCTGACAACGATAACAATCTTCGAAATGTGCACGGTCAGTAAAATAATTAATCAGCCGATTAAATACCAATTTGGGTTCTATTTTGACAGGGCCATTCGTCATATACCAAGAAGACATTTTCTATAAATCATGCGTCCCCTTTCTGTCCATCGATTGCATCGTAAAGCGCAAACAGCTGTGAGTCTTGGTCATATATCATGCTTGTTGGTCTCGTATGTGGGTCCACTTGCTGCTCTAACGGTGATACAATGCATACGTCTGATGCGTCGGCGTGCTACATCGCTGCAGCGTTCCGTTCGATTTTCTATTCGAATTTATCGTTAACGTCAATTACCTATATTGTGCTTGAATGAATCAATATTCAATTAGGCTTTATCGTAATTGTTGTAATTACCATTGATGCGCGTCTCGATGGTATTTTCTCGATGTGGAATATGAAATTCTGATAAACGATGGTTCATTTAAATTGAATATTGTACTCTATAGTATTTTTTATTACGATATTCTTTATTTTCTTTATTTCGCTCATTACATTTAATTGTATTGACAAATACATACCGTCACTTGTGTCTTCAGCTGGTAAACCGACGGGAGCTGGGGTGGGCGAAGGTTGTTCATTTTCCGTCCAGGGACTTCTCCAACTCTCATGTCGCGCCGCTTTCCAGATTTCTAGTTGAGCGTACAGCGTGCTTCCCGCCTTAACAAACATTTTCATTATTAATATTTAGTCAATACAATTAATTAGCATTAAGTCATATTTAGCAAGAATTCAGACACACACATAGAACTTATAAGGGTTACTAAAAGTACTAAAAGACAGACTAACGGTAAATAATAAGATGTACCCAATCCTAAGAGTAATAGAAACTTATATTTATAACTGTCTGCGTTTAAAACAAGTCACTTTAAGGTTTTTGTTTATTAGCTTCATACCACTTACAATGATATTTGAAAACATACGCAGGTATTTGCTTGTAATAAAATATTTCTAGCGAGTGAGAGAAAGCCGCTATGACGAAGACTTAATGCCTATTGATTGTTTTGTGTTAATAAAAAAACATGATGTTAGAAATGGATATACGAGTATTATAATGAAATAAGTTACGCGTGTCATCTATAGATTAAAGAACAAAAAAATCATCTATCTCTATGATAAAATGGTTGTTTTGAATAATTTCCGATGCTATTTTTTAATTATTTAATAACAAGATTGCAAATTGCTATCCTATTATCGAATGAGATAGCAATTTTCGATAAGGAATTCCTCCTTATCGAATCCAAATCTTCTAAAATACCATAAACAATGTATGTAATAAGGCATAATATTACCTACAATTGTATATATATCTCAGTGCTTTCTATAAATGGAGTTTTCGGTGATTTGTGCGTTGGAAACAAACAAGATTTTAACGATTTGTATGCAAACATGCTGATAGCTGGATAGTGGTGACTTTCATCGGCCTTGGAGAAAGTCGAGGCATTGGTGCGTATGATGACAGCTGATGCTGTTTGATTCTCACTACGCCCATTAAAATGGGATTATATGAATAAAACTAGATGCGATTTATTTTTTAGTATGTTTGTCCTTTATCGCTTTAAATTATGAGTTGTATTTTATTATTTATTGTAATATTTAAGGAATGTTTTGACGTATAATTGTTGTGATGGTTATAAGTCCCCGCTTGGGGCAAAATAAAATTATTGTGTTTTTGACATAAATAATAATCTAGTCTCATCAATATCGTGTAAATCTAGTCTAATCTTAGTCGAATTATAAAAAAATGTAGTTAATAAATTTCGATTTTTAACTTTTTCTTTTTTATTTTTGTTTTAATGTTTTACCTGTTTTGTTTCATATGCTTATTCTATTTTGAAATGTTTGGTTTTTTTCAATCATTTTTTTGTATATTCGGCCAACAGGGCGATTTATATAGATATTTTTCTTTTTAAAATAAACCCATAAAAACTTTCTTAATCATTTCATATTTACATATAATCTATTTGTACAACATTTCAAACGCTCAAGCAATTATTATTACGAATCTGTTATACTATGTAGTTGAATTAATTATTTATTTACCATTTCACTCGATGTCTCATAATAATTATGAATGACGCAAATCATGTATTAATTAACTTTTATACTAATGTTATCGCAATGATAATATGACTGTACAATAAAATATTATTATTTATGAATTAAATTGCTTTAATTCCATTCTGTTATTAGCTATTTTATCAAGACACGTGTTCATATAGCAAAACGTTTCAAATGACACATTATTAAGAAGAAAATCTCCCTACAACGTTATTAAAATGTTGCCATACTGTTAAATTTTCTAACAGTTTTAGTTAAACATAAACTTCAAAACTATACCATTAAAAGTTAGAGAGATCCTTTTTGTTCTTATTTTTTTTTTTGAAAACACATGGAGTTGTCGTGTAATAAAACCAAAAAAAAAAAAAACAATACATAAACAACACAACTATTTACATTTTCTCACTTGCCCGTATACATATATAACTCTACAGAGTTTACAAAGAACTTCTGGCGATCCTCATCAGAATAATAAGAAAACAGTGGAAATTATCGTATTGTAACCTATCCTTGAAAAGCTTACTTACAAAAAACTAAAAAGTTTGAATTAAATCTGTCCGTTTTAAATGAATCAAGGACACAGTAACACACCTACAAACATACAGGTAAAGTTGATAAAATAAAAGTGTATCGATTATACTTTGTTTTACGTATACACAAAAAGAAACCATTAACCAAAAAACTGTTACCTCAGTCGAATCATGTAAGCCTACCGTTATTAATGCCTTCAGAATGAACTACATTATGTAACTGTGAGTGCTAAGTAGTGATTGTTTCTTGTTGAGAAAATGCAATTAACGATTATATCATTAAAATGTGAGGAACAAGGCCAATTCATAGATTTGCTGTTTCATTATAGACACGTTTAAGTTTCACTGGATTGTAATTAATATATTTACTTGAGATATAAACCTATACAATCTAAATACAATGTTTTCACACAAAAAATTGTCTTATAATCAATTACTATACATGTTTTGATTATACAATTTAGTTCATCGTAACTATAGGTAATATGAGTATTATGTATTTTAATTACGAAAACACTAAATTTTTCTCCAACTAATCTGAATTATCCAGGCCCTTTCTTGGCAATACCTAAACCATAGATTGATAGGTGAACCAATTAAGACAGGAATAAACCAACAAACACGTAACTATAATATGAGGATTTAGCAAGGCTTGCCAAACCTGAAAAGCGACCAAAGAACCGGGCTTTGTTGTTGGGTTTTCCATGTTGTAACGAGATTTCTGCTTGAAATAAGAAGTTACGCAGTAATTACTTGCATAACAGTAACCCGATTCTCCTAGACGGATTTCCTTGCTCGCAATCGACCATAAAATTGACGTAACCAATTAAGGTTTCGATCAACGTTGCGCTTAGGTACTTTTTGACAATGCGAATAGTGTGTTATAAATAAAATGAGAGACTGCTCCAAATGTTTATTTTTAATAGGCTTTTATTAACTTCACTTGAACGTTTGTATGTTTGTTTGTAACTGACTCCTTTAGACATACACAACACAACACATATTAACGTAAATTTTGTAAACTTAGGTGTTAAGAATCAGTGACAAAAAATAATTCATGATTTTTTATATATTATTATTATCATTTATTAATTGACATTTGGGTATTCGCTAAGCGATCTCCCCCGCTCATGAACATTTGCAGAGGTAGGCGAGACAATTTACTTGATTCTATTATTAATGCGTGAATATAAGTTTTGTTTTTATTAGTTTTACCTAATTGTTACCATTCCCATTTGTGTGTAAAACGCAATGTCTTTAAATATGTTAAATCGCTTCAAATATTATTGAGATAAAGCAACGTGTACTGAACTAGCTAAGATTAATTTAGCACAATGGCATTGTTAACCTTGCTTTGAAAATAAGCAGGAATTCCATGTGATAAATAACAAACTATTAATTTCTTATCAATCATCACAACTGACAGCTAAGCGTAACATTTAATCAATTTATGAATGGGACACCAACATCATTACACACATTAAAATGCAAATTACATTTCTAGTAAATCTCGGAATTAAAAGACGGTTGGCGAACACACATGAATGAATAGCCATGCTCCGGATGCATTATAATGTTTCGTTTTACTTTAGATCGAGAAAACAAAGCAATCGGTCATTGTCGCACGCAACACCTAAATGTCAATTACTGTTAATATTACGACTTAAAACAAAATACTTTTTCCTCAAAAAATAATGAATTCCGAACGAATGTTTTAAATGTATCATACTTGATAAGTTATTTCTGTTGTTATCAGTCATTACCGAAGTCGGACTATGATCTTCTGGCCTTAATCAATGCAGGGTCACGAGATTAGTTCAACAAAATACCAAAGCTAATCGTAAAAACAATGTCAGTGATGATACCATACAATAAATGAAATAGTGTAATGGAATTATACAAAAATTGAAAATTTATACAGACGTTGCGTATAATATGAATTTATATCTTGGAAACTACGTTGCCTTAGAAATCTGAACTATATGGAGTAGAATAGTTATACTTTATAGATTTAAATATTTATCCCTTTTATTCATTATTATTATTATTACTTACACAAACGTTTTCAGTTTTATGTATATTGATTTTTGAATAATTTTGATAGTTACAATTGCGAGTGTCCGTGCATTCAACCATAAAATCACATTAATATCTGATTCATATAAGAAGAAAACGAAAAACGCCGTCGCCTTAGAAACTGTGAAAAATGTACTGTGAACGATGATTCATGGAGATCGGAAGTTGACATACCTGAGGAGCTCTCTGGTTGAATTCCTCTTCTGTTAGCGCGACTAATGCCGCTCCATCCATCGCGAAATACTCAGTAGGCACCATCGGTAGATTATAATGTTGTAATGTAAACATCACCCACGATTTGACGTCACTAGTACTCCATTGCATGGGATCTGGAAACAATGTTTATTGTCTAGATTTTAAAGAATACGTCATCGTTACAAATGGTTCGCAAAGTATAACTCTTTTGGTACTATTTTCAACACACGCTTATATAATTAATGCGTTATGACATCAAACATATAAAGCGATTACTATCGAAGATCGTCAATCCATTTATCAGCAAATGGCTGATAAATTGCGTAATCAAACACGGTGAAGTTCTGAGAAGCGATTCAAACTCGTTGTGTTTAATCAGCTACATGGAAATATTTGATTTTTTATAACGCTGATATGATGACGTTACCAGAATTATTTATGTAAATAGCAGTAGTACTGACTACGGACATCGGTTAGATATAGTATTTCTATGACACATACACATGATAGCTATCCCATTAGTCACTCACCTGGTGATATGCCAAGGACGGTGCATGTGTTATCGACATCTCGTTTAGACTGCTCAATTGCCATTGATAGAACACGATCTATATCAGGCGCAGTTAACACGTCATTATCTGCGCCTCCACTGCTCTCTTCCATTTTGACACTTCCTAATTCCAATGGTATTGGCCGTAAATTATGTCGCTTTTGAAACGACGTGTCTTCGAGCGCTGATCTTAACAAAATGTGATCTCTGGGCTCCTCTACTTCCAACTTAGGTGTGATATAAGTCTGTTGTGTGTTGTCTTGCAGTATTTGATTGCCTTTTAACAGTTCTTCGATGTCAATGTATTCTTCGTGTTGTGGTACTGGGGAGGAGTATTGATTGTGGCTGCCGTATGAAACACAAGAGCCCGACGGAGATAAAGGATATGGTGAAGCAAATCCTGGAACCGAAAGTCTGTTTGGTTCTTCTTTGATAAATACTGGCGAATATTGGTAAGAGTTGTAAGGTGACGATGGGTGTAATGCTACTGTTGGAATTGAACCTTCGTCTGAAGATGGAGAAGGTGTGGGATAGGTTTCAAAATCGTAAAGACGTTCAAGTAGATTATTATCTTCTGGATATGGAGGTGGTGGCTTTGTGTGTGTTGGCGGGGAATGTAGCATGGGCTCTGGTGGGGTTTCTGCACCGAGAAGGCGCAATAAGTGGTGAATATCGGAAGGTGAAGCTGGCACTGCTCTTTCACCCTGAGACGCTGACGGCGGGCTATACCCGGACCTGGGCACTGTCTGTGGCATCTGCGAACAAAAAGAATAAATTATAATTTTGAACGCATTAAATTTTTAAGTGTATTTTTACTAACAACCCAATTGCTTTACTTATAGAGGAGTAAGAGCTACAAGCTCATTTACATACTAATAATATTTATACTAATTAATAATGATTTAGAAGTAAGCAGCGTGTAGCTAGAATCCCGATTGCGTCAATCTTCGTGAACTGACGCCAATCCAGATGTCTCAAAATCTTAAACTTCGCTTGGTCTCGAGCTTTGTTTATTTATTCAACGTCAAAGATTTCTAAATTTAAAATTGACTCAAGCCTGACTAAAATAGCTTAAATAACTGTAAACTGATTTTGAATATTATATATAGCTGGATATCTATCGGGCCGATTATAAAGTTATACGCTAAAATATAAACTTACTCTCAGCAAAGAGAGACCCATCTCGGCCAACAATAAAAAGCTAACTGCTCCTACAATTTCCTGAACGACAATTTACAAGGATCAAGACTGGTTAGGTCGGTTTATCTGGTTCAATGTTTCTATTGGAAAAAAAATCTATTCTTTATCTAGTACAATAATCATGCTAATTGTAACTCGCTTTGTGGGAAATTAATGCACGTTTTATGTGTCTTCACGAGTCACGGACGTAATTGAATAATGGAAAAACGTAATTTCAGAATTTTATCATCAATAATCGAAGAATTCCAAAAAATCCTCTTAGTTACAAAATTTATAACCCAAAGGCGAATTTGCTGTGAAATGTTCCGCACAAAATTGTCCAACAGTAGAGAAATAAACCAAAATAAAGTGACTTAAATGTTGTAAAAAATGTTTAATATACATCACCAAAACTAGGCCATCACTATAAATTTCTTCATCAGCATTTGATATGATATTACTGATATAATTGATTCAACCAGTGATTTCAATCACTTTGATTAAATCTATCTTGTTACTGATCACTTATCAAGATAAAAAGATATTAAATTTGGATACATGTTACAACTTTTTTAAGTTATGCTAAGTTATGGCGCCACATCAAAATATGCGGAAATGACTGAAGCAGACCCTTCGCGATATTTAAGTGTTATATTGACGATAAGAAATTTAATTTTCAACTGAAGCTTTACACGGTACTGCATTTAAAATATTTATATAACGTTTCTCTATAAATGACAACAAAAAATTCTATCATGTCTGTCTTTGTTATGTAGATTCGTGAAAAATCACACTGGCAATTATACCCAAAATATATTTGATACAAAAATAAAATTATGACATTAACGTGAAGTGCTGAAAGTTCTTACGATTTGCGCATATCGATCTATTCAAAACACGTAACAAGAGATCAAAAGATAGAAATTGCACAGAAAGTTGACTTCACGTTTACCAAAAAGAACATTTCAGACAGCTCAAATACAGTTTCATTTTATAAAAGCTAGTAACAAAAAATAATGGTTGATTTTTTTTATAGCATTTAAATGCTTAGATCATCTGGTAATGGCCGCTGGTGGCGTTTAAAAGACAAAAAATGATTTTAAACGATACGATACAATAATTTTCAGCTTATAGACGTATTGACGTCATAACTCTATTATGATATCGAATTGACATAGACGCTAGTGCGTGACTAGACAAGTCACAACCTCTTGTTACAATTTAGATAGGACCTTGGGTTTTTTACAAATAATATTGTTATTAAACCATTCTGAAATATCTATTAAAATCAAAGTTTCAAAGAAGAAAATAGCGTCAATTCCATCTTGTGAGACCATAATGCAAAACGTGGTTAAAATTGGCGCCAATTTAGGCTTCAATAACATTTTAATTTTATCTCAACAAAAAAAAAAAATATACGCCAGGTAACGTGCCATTCTCTATGACATATTAATTTAGGGTTTATTGAAGTTTAATTTTTAGGCCATAAATCACTCCAACGCATTCGATTAAAGTGCAGTGCTTAAATTTACTATTAATCGAACGTTACGAGTTGTTCAGTAGCAAATGCAAAAAAAAACATAGGCTTTGGTCAGATATAATATTTAACATAATGTAACAATAACAAAACAAATCTCGTTACTAGATGTCTCAGTGCGATTAAACTTAAATTGCCCATTAGTCTGTTGTACACTATAAAGCTGTGAGTTACAGCTTTCAAACACACCGCAAGCGATTCTCAACATTTTACAAATGGTATAAGAATCAAAGTGGCTTGCATTCTAGGCGTAATAACCTGCAATATTCAGAAGTGTATCTACTATTCCTTTTATGGATGTTAAACCAAGCTCAGTAGACATTAAGAACTTGTTTGGGCATGTTTTACCGATATAGTTTTTGGAAATCCCAAATAAACGCCATAGCCAACTGAGCATGTTAATAAAATAATCAAGAATACGCTCATAACGTAATCTCAATTTATGAATTTACGTCATCCCGTTAGTCTGATTATCGAAAACACGGTTCAAAAATCGAACACTATGCAAATTCGAAGCTTGAATGCATCGATTGCAAAATCTTTAAGTATAGAGATGACCGAATAACGGCCTGACCTTGGTGACCTTTATCAGTTTTGGGAACTAAACCTAGCATATTCTAAGACTCACTTGACACTCGAATTCCATTGTTCACTTGAATTAAAAACAAACGCACTCACTCGAAATGTCAGCTGTCAGGGTTGGTGCACCTTTGACGTTTGGTCCATTTTGAGGTTATAATACCGACGTAATTGTTACACAATGTTACGTTTTTTGGCCCATGACCGCGTGTGTGCCGCGAGTAGATCACACAGCCACTGAGCTCTGCGCGAGCGCACACAGCCTTTGATTCAATGAACGCCTGCGTCACGCTGGGAAATACGCCCATACTAACAGCAATAGAGCCTGCATCCGAACAATACTATACAATCCATACGTCAACACGTTTTTAATTATTTTTTCATGACGTACGCGCAAGGAAATTGTATTTTGTCACTTTAACATACTTTGGCTTTCTTTTCAGTCACCAAGGTCTTACCAGATGGACTGTAAGCAATTCGGGGTGACATTTATGCGCATGGAAATTTTGAACTTTGCCCCTTCAAATATTTGCCACTCAATAAAAGTTAAATTTATGCGATTTTTCGATAAACATGGAATTTGCACGGTTTAAATAGCAGAGTGTTTATTTAAGTTATGGAATTTTAAGTTATGAATACAAGTTTATTTTTATCGGTTTTTTTATTTTTATTAAATCAAGGAATATTATGATGCAAACATTCCTTAGCAAATCCAGAAACATAAAGAAACGAAAATAAATAATTCATCTCTAAAAAAAACATCCCAACGTCCTGACAGAGATATCATTCCAGATTGTAGAACGGGACCCAATGACAATTTTCTGTCAAACACAGAAAGAATCAAATTAATCGGTTGAAAATCCACGGAGTTATCACATTGCGATACCGAAAAAACTATCGAATTGTTAACCTTCGTCCTTAGTTTTTGGGAATATCGGTTAAAAAACCATTCTAAATATGCCAATATACAAAAAAATTATAGTGGCTACTTGATATTTATCTTATAATTTAGCTTAGAAACAACTGAAAATAGAATTGGGTATTTCCATAAAATGCATATAAAACCAATGAAAAACCATATGTTACCCGCCGGCTATTATAATCAAACGTTTATGATTCCAAGTACCTACATCATTCGTATTACAATTGAATGAATTAGTCATAGCGTATTTAACGTGTCATTTGATTGTAAAACCTCATATTGTGATACTGACAGTATAATTACAAATAAATTAAAACACACCTACAACTTTAGTCTAAGTTATGTATAACATGACTTATTCGTCACTATAAATATACAGTTTTAGCTGCACGTGATTTTAAGTTTACCCTATACATTAAGTGCATATAGATTTATTGTCTGTGGTCAGATAGCATAAACAACGAGAACTATAATTATGTATCTGTGATTCTGTGTAGATACAAATCGCTTTCGCGCTATAACAGCAGATCTTTACGCTAGTAAAGGAGTGAAAGCATCGATTTATATATTTTGAAACAATATGTAATATAAGAATAGATATATATTCAATTTTGATTCATATCTTTTTAGACTGTTCATTCCTTTATTTTTTTTCTGTTTATTCCAGCTGGCACCGACCGGGCATTTATGTAATCCAAATGGAATTCAATCTATTAAACCAAAAATCAATAAAATCTACCTGTCCGTTCTCTAGTTATAATTGGTATAACTAACACGGCCTCCTACCACAAATAGCAGTAGTCATACTATCAACATAATTGATATTTAAGGGATTTAATCTATAAACCTTTATAAGGTAACCTTAGTAGTTCCATATCTTTTGAACTCAAACTGATTGACAAAATACAATGACGTCATCACGCCTTCATTTCATTCATCGTCTAATTATACAGACAACATAGACAGACCTTAGCACGTGGGAAAACTTTTGTCCATGATATAATTGTTTACATACAACCATTCATCACAAAGAAACATAAGTACCGTTATATCTTGTACGGAAAAATGAACCTCAGAACCAGCACGTAAAGATGAAAATGTAATAATATTGATAAAAAAGTGATGTGCGATTTTTTCTTAGAATTTGTCATTTGCGTAAGTTCGCATGTTAGCATCGCGATTGAATATACAACATATTTATAATTTTATAAACAATTCTAAGCTAACTGGAAAACCAGAATAGTCATATAGCGTACCGCTGCTTTTGTTTTTTTTTATACAACCTTTATGGCTAAAGGCCAAATTTAACAGATATTAAAAAGCAGCTGGCTGAATTCCAAAAGGGAAAAAACATTCTAATTTCAAATCTATTCGAATTGTCTGAATAATGGAAATAATTTAAATTATTCGCGCCTCTTTCCTTATTATCGCTTATAGTTTACGAAAATGAGAAAGGTAAATAAACAATCATCTTTTATCATGTTCATAAGGAAAATGTTAAGGAAATTGTAGCAATTACTTACCGTGTGTCAGATTTATAGAACATTTTGTATTGCGTATTAGTAATGACGTTATTACATATATTGACGTATGTAGCGACTTTCTTATTAATGACGATGGGATTCTATAAGTAATCATTAGAATAAAGTATTTCCCGTTCCATAATTTTATAAAAAATAAAAAATCCTATCCCAATAAGCATTAATGAATAAAATAAGATATAAACAAAATAACATTTAAAAAGCAAGTAATTTCATTTAAAATATGTTTGTCTTTTTTGTAAAATAATTTGGACTTAAATTTTATGTGCTCTCATTACATATGTGTGTGTGAAACTACTATACATGAGAAATCCATATGAATCTCTATCTAGTTGATATAGTAAGCCCTCTAGTAAAACAGGTCTTTCATTTCATATGGTTGCAACTAAGTATGCACTAAGCATAACAATAACTCGATAGAGAACTAAGGGCTTCAGAACGCATGTTATCTAACCCGTGAGGCGACGTGACATGAATGGCTGCCGAATCTATAAATACCGAACCTTATGTAATCGGAATTGCCAATTGAGTGTCATACAAACGCCTACACTATTATTTTTAATATCTATAAAGTACTTGATGCGAGGCAGAATTGTATGAGCTACCTAGGAAAAAATTCGGATAATTCTTTTATATTTTAGACCTATATTATACCGGTTATTAAGGGTGTGGTTTATCCACTGTTTGTGATATGCTAACATATGTTTATGCCATAGTTGTTGTTTAAGTGTATGTTAAATTGTACAAAAAGGTAGTTTAACACTTTGTATAAGTAATAATTAAGTTTGAATTCCCCAGTTATTGAAAAGAGGTTGAATATAGTATGAATTGAAATAAAAAAAAATCTACAAGGTCTAAGGTACGCAAATTTGTATATTTGTACTTGGAACTGACAATATGACATTCCACGAGTTACATATGTGTTTTAATGTTGTGGCATTGTGATAACTCTATGGATTGTACTGATGTGCTAAATAATAGTGGAATATCGGGATAAAAAGTTGTCTATATATTATTCTAGTTGTCCAGCTATCTACGAACCAAATTTCATTGCAATTGGTTCAGTAGTTTTTGCGTGAAAGAGCAGCAAACACACACACATCCTTACAAACTTTCGCATTTATAATATTAGTAGGATAAAAGACACTCTGACTCTTCTTCACATCTAAACCACTCAACGGATTTGGGTGATATTTGGTATATATAGATATTATAGCATAGATAATTTGAGACCCGAAAAAGGACAAAGGATAGTTTTTATCCCGGGAATCCCACTGGAACGGGAGCTATGCGAGAGAAATCTCGGCCTGATTTTTTATTTGAGTTCGCGTAATATATCCCTTTTTGTGAATGTCGGCTAGAAATACCTACACGAAATTACACGACACTAGCTCTATCTCTAGACATGTAAGTAATTTTGTTAGACAGAAAAAATATGTAATCACACAATTAAATCGATCCAAAAATTCCTAAAAGTTAATAAAATATACAAAAATAACTCTTCAGTTTCATTTTATTATATATATTTTAAACATTTTAATTATGATACAAGCGTAAGAAAATAATCATTTTCAATAACAAAGCACCAACGCTCTATATTTGATCCTGATACTAAAAAAGCAGTGGTGGCTCAGTGGTGAGTATCTCGGACTTCAAAATCGATAAGTCGGGATTCGAGACCGGACGAGCGTGCAGAAAATAATTTGATTTTTCAATTTATCTGCGCATGTGGATTACATCACCACTGCTTAAAACGGCGAAAGAAAACATCGTGAGGAAACCGGCATGTCCAAGAATCAAAAGTTCGACGACATGTGTCATCTGCCAACCCGCACTTGGCCAGCGTGGTGGATTATGGCCTGAACCCTCATAGGAGGCCTATTAAAATTTTCTATTCATCAAAAATAATCACCACGTCAAATATAATCACCATGTTGTTACTATAAAGAATTTATAATTATATACCTGAATGAGATATCCATTAGCGCAATCCACAAAGTACGGCATTGTAAAAAAAATTAACAACAAAAAATACGATTATGCTTTATTACTTTTACGTGTCACTCGCTGCGTTATTATCAAATAAAGTATTCAAATATAAAATCATAAATTCGATAAGTTTAAAATTATCGAGCGTGCTATCGTGTTGGACAAAGTTCATATGTGATAAGATAATAAGTACAGTGTATCTATCAATACACTGCGCATTTCTATGGAGAAAATAAGTGACGTCAAGCCGATTGATTTATGACACATGTTTTTTATACTGATAAATATTTACAATGAATTTCCACTAAAAATATCTTATCCCTCGAAATTGGTGTACTTTGTATCTACTTATATCGAGATGAATTGGCATATTTCTTTATCAATAGCTTAACTAAAGGTTTTTTCATAGGTATAGGTGTATACAGAATGCTTTAATATAATAATTTATGATAAAAGATCCACTTATTCGATCACTGTCAGTTGGGGGATTTATAAATTAAAGAGACATTGAAATCGCTTAAAAATATTTTATCCATTTAATCCTTCTCAAACAAATATTATAACAAAGAGGAAACATTATTGTTTATGTATGTTTGTAATGTTTTCACACATAAACTGCTCGACTGATTTAAAAATATGGTCATAAGAAAACTGCATCTTTACTATGTGACATAGACGTATATTCCATGGGGAAAGCTATGGCGAACAGTGAGTAAAATATAAATTAAAAATATCCAAAATACATGTCTAGAATAACTTTTCTTGGTAAATGAAATTGAAATAAAATATCACAGGTTACAAGCATTTTACAGGTTATTTCCTTATGAAATATTTTTTCTGTTGTGGTTCTCCATTTCCTATCAATCTCATATAAGTGTTGACGAATCCATGAGTCAATAAATAATATGATTATTTTACGTATAGTTAGAATAACATATATTATAATAACAACAAAGTATTTTCCCGTAACTGATCTTATTTCCAAGCAATCGCGTGAGCATCGCAATAAGTATTTTAGGAATGAATTCAGGACATGATAATAGACGACAATAAATCTTAGTTCTAAATCCTATTCGTTAGTACGCATAAATTGTGGTTAAACTGTGAGTATCCGTTAATCAAGGACATTTGAACGCACTATATTACTAACACTTCAAATTATATATTCGTCACTTAAGACAATTTAAAACATTTTTTATGTCTGTACATATCAATATGTAGATATACCTACAAGACAAAACAAGTTGAGCGTGACTTTTTCACACGACGATCCGTCTTATTTTCGTGAGTATATAACGATATACGTACAATGTACACAAACACAATCGTTTTATATGTACTAATTACAGCTATAAATGCATATACTGAATGCTTAAATCTACAAACGTAACAGAAAAAGCAAATATTGTTATTTTCAATTCCCATTTATAAGATAAAAAAACTTCATAGTACATCCATCTACTTCAACTAATATTTCTTACGACTTGTATTTTTTCCCGAAATTTATAAAGCCACAGATCAATGCTTTAATAATCCATAGTAGGTAAAACACAAACATACAGTTATTCAAGAGGAAGGTGTGCATGTATAATAACATCTTTTAAACTACTGCGAATATGACGCGCGCGAAACCGTGGGAAAACGCTAGTATTTACTAATGTAAATACTAGCGTATACACTTAAACCGCAGATAACATAACACTAGCTACTAGCTTAAACCTAATCGTTTTAGTATTGTTTAACATTTCATAGCGACAAAGCTCAAATCGTGCGCTTGAAACATGTCTCAAGGTTTGGTTTTCCCGCTCCAAAACAAAATGGCGGCTGCATGCTCGCGCTCACTGCCCGTACGAATAAACTTTATGAGTTTTTTAATTGATCTTATCTTACATAATTTTATACACTTATTTTAATTCGTACCATACGTTTTTAATAAAATTCATTAATTTGAATTAATACTTGATTCACTTTTTTAAAAGAAACTTAAAAAATTATAGCTACTTTTTACATTATCTGAAGAAAGAATGATAAGCTAAAAGTGAAGCAATGTATGTTATAAATAGATTTAACATTACATAAAACAATAGAACACGCTTTAAATATTTTACTACGTCGAATTTCCCTTCCGCGGTACTTAGTTGGATATAAAAACAACGAGATCAGCAATTAGGCCCGAAGCTTAAAGGACACGCGAACAAAGCAAAACCAGTTCTGGAGGTACACACTGATATACAAACAAGGTCGTTACTTGTACTTAATTGTAACTCTGACGCAAACTGTTCCCTTTCACTTACTCTATTGGACCCATAAGTAAAACGATTATGAATATTTAATAGCCAGTTTATTGTATGGTGCTATATATTGTATGGTGCTATATATTGTATGGTGCTATATATTGTATGGTGCCATATATTAAAGCATTAAGACAATGATTTTAAGCAAATTTAAGTACTTGCTTTTTAAATATATGAAAAATTCACTATATTAGCTTAGCCTGCTAGTCTTCAGCCCGTGGCTTGGCCCGCGTAGTCAAAGATATAATTGTCAGTCTTGTGGTTTTCCACGCACTGTTCCCGTTCCCGTAAAAACTATACCGAATTGCATCTAAATCGGTTTAGTAGTTGCAAAGATTAGCGCGTTCAAACAAAAAACAAAAACTCTGGAACTTCTAATATATATCTTCACATATATATGAGCTATCGTAAATATAGATAACGTAAGTAACTATTTATTAATAATATGTCGTATGTACATAACAATACCTACCCTTTAATAGGTACATATCATTTGATCAAGTTCAGAAGTTTTCTTATGAAATCTATAAATATAAAATGCTATGTAGCTTGGTGTTTTAAAAACAACACACACTTGTTTTTTGCTCACAATTTTTATATTTAAGTTCACCTTATATGTACATTTGATATATTTTATTAATGTACTTGTATCATGCCCACTTTTTAAAGCGAACGTAATTGGTTTAAATTTGGTTTAAATTTAAATGTATTTAACAGTTTATAAAGATAACTATAAGTACGAAAATGTGACTAAGATAATTAAAGCTATCCTAGGTCCATTATCATTTAATATTTTAAAAATAAAAAAATGTAACTACATTTATTATTACTTTATATAATAAAACAGTAACCAGACCATTTCTGTATATTATTTTTATGGGTGTTTTATAGACCCCAATAATATGGTTAGTGCGTTTTTCTGTCTGCTTGATTGTCTATTTATCTAAAATAAAATGTTCAGATTTTGACTTAATTTCAAATATGAATAGACCACTATTAGTGGTCGGTAGTTAAAAGACTTGTTAAAGGACTTTAAAAACTTAATATAGGTCGAGATATACGCAACTTTGAAAATAGTCGAAGTACAAAGTTCTAGTCCGCGCGAACGAAGCCACGAGCGAAAGCTTGTATACGATAAATAATATATCTCACGTGCCAATACTTTGACCGAAAACATCGGTATTATTCCGATATTTTGTTACAAATTAGCGTACACTTGCCATTGGCGTTTGCTGTGTCTGTTTGTCCCTATATTAGTGATACTTTTATTTGTTAAATAGGTTAAAGTGTTGAAAGTATAAGTTCCTGACAAAACAGTAATAAATAAAGATGTATGTGTTTGGAACTAGATTAAATTTCAGCGATCTCATTTTACTTTTTAAAATTGTCTAATATTATGTATACTGTGTACAATTTTGAAGTTTAAAAGTGTGCATTTATTAAAAAAGTGGAATGCCATAACATCCTACTATAATATGATAAATGCGAAAGTTTGTAAGGATGTGTGTGCGTTTGTTGCTCTTTCACGCAATAACTACTGAACCGATTGCAATGAAATTTGGTACGTAGATAGCTGGACAACTGGAATAACATATAGGCAACTTTTATCCCGATATTCTAACGGGATACGGACTTACGTGGGTGAAACCGTGGGGCGCAGTATATAGCGCTAGTATTTTAATACTTTTCTTTTTTTTACTCATTACTACGCAACAATATTCTCTTCATGTTTTTGTTTCTATACATTTAGCACACGTCGAAGCATTTTATAAAATGTGCAGAACATTTTTTGGACAGAAATTCAAAGTATATTTCTACCAATTTTTATGACCTAACAACAATTCCCTACAGTCTAGACTAAAACACACAAAAACCCGGCCGAAGGTTCAATATAATGAGTTTTCGATAGCCGTCTGACTCACAGGGTTTCTAAATCACGAGAGAATTCGTAATATACATCTTAAAGTTTCCTTGTGTGGCAAGGCTTTCGCAATGCTATGAATCATAACATGTTGTATAAATTCATATAAAAAGGCAGAAGGGATTTTATAAAGGAAAAATTATGACGTCATACTGATGTTTTCACATTAAACTAAGTCATAACCTATTTAACTACGATTATTTTGCGATTTATGATTGAATTATCACCCTTTTACTTCATTTTGTCTATGAAATGTGCGTTTATTGTCAGCATAATAAATAATTAACTACCACGCAAAGGCGTATTAAAGAATAAACCACAACTCTACGAAAAGTCCATTTAATCCTATATATCATATAACTACCCATTTAAAACACTGTTAATATCTTAATAACACAAACGTATTCCCATTTTTCCCTCCCATTTTTCTTCATACAAACGTATGAAGAAAAATGGGAAGGTTCCCATGCGAAAGCAGAGCGTAGGTACAACACGAAATAGTTATATTATACTGTGTAGGTGCGTATATATGATTTTCCTATAGTTTTATTCAAATAAGAGACTTGTCACACATGAGTAAGAGATCGCCACACACATCACGTAACGTGAAAACAGAAGCCGCGTCCTCGACCTCGATGCGGGTGAAAATCTGACCACAACAAAACACCGTTCTTTTGCGTCTTGTGACATCACCATACAAGCTTTTATGTTACATTTCTAAATTCTTTAAATTGCTATTCCTTTATCATTTTACAAATAATGTCATATTTTGGATAGATGTTTACATAGACAGTTTCTTCGTGTCCCAGATTGTAATATTGTAGTTTATTTATATCACATAAAAGGTCTACTTTCTTGTTTTTGTGTATGGTTTAACAAATACTACAAGACAATTACCGCAAAGAAATTAAAGAATAATTTAAATTAGTCATAGTGCAACTGCCCGCCATCGCACAGAGAAAACTAGCGTATTATAAAATAACTAGGGCTCTGAGTGTGGGAAAATAATTACAAAGCTATGCATAACTAGCGTCATAGCTTGTAGCTTATACTGTTGAAGAATGTAGTTTGCTTATTTTTATTATCAGGCGCTTAAACCATTTAAATACAATGTTCGTGAATGCCAACCGATCGGCCATTGTTTGAACGTGTAATAACTGATTATTTGATGTGAGTAATAATGGACAGTCGATTCAAAATCTACAACGTAGATGTAACATGGTTTTAATTCTCAATAGTGTAAATTTTTTTGTCGTAAAAAGGTGCGCTTAGCGTCCCTAATTTTGGTAAGAAATTACACATATAAAACAAACAAAATAAGCATACTTTGTAACCCCGATACCCAGTATCGGGGTTATAGAAAATACTTTAAAGATCCTTAAAGTTGATTAAATTTATACTGTAGCGCCTCCATTCGAAGTAGCATGTAGAGAAGCTGTTCTAAGTTCAGTTAAATACTTAAATAACTTCCTCTTGACACTCTGCGTCACTAAAATAACAATTTTGGCGTATAATCTTTAATACAAATTTTTAAGAATCAATCTACGCTTTCACGATTATATGCTATATAAAATAGAACTATCAGTTATATTAGAAAGATAATTATACTCGCAATTAAAAAGATAAATAGGTCGTAATTGGAATTAATGCCTAAATCACCAACTAAATATTTATACAGACTACTGCACGTACGAGAAATCGCTAATAACACCTCCATTGTATTAATGATGTCTGAGCACGCACTGTGTTGTCTAGATTAAGTGGCTAGATATCGAAAAATAACGGATTTTTACTCTGTTTTTGAAAATCGTACACTTATCAAATTTTGTACGTAAGTATTTATTGAAAGAGTTTTCTCTACTTGATATTAGATATATAAATATATAAGTAAATAGCACAAAAAATACTAATTAATAAATTATACATATGTAATATTGTTTGTCTATTCTTTCAAATAAACATTTTTTTTAATTTAAGTAAACGTATACGAAGAATAAAAACCTGAAGTTTGTTTGATTGCGCTTATCTTAGAAGCTGCGGAGCCGATTTAAAAATTAATTTCCTATTGGATATGTACATATGTGCTTTTTATGTGCCAGAGGTGAACTCGGAGCGGTTTGCTGGTTGTGTAATAAAATGGAAATATCAATGTAATGTTTGATTTTATATACTTGCTAGCAACATCAAATTATAAATATAGAATTTCAACATTTTTCTAACTTTACAAAAAAAAATATGTCGCCTACATACTCAACGCCAGATTGGAGTTAAATACACCCATAACATATTTAAAAACTAATCAGCAAATACTGAGAGTGATAGCAAACTCAGTAATTGATTTGTGTATGATTTATTTAATTTATTTTTTCATTTTCCTTCATAACCTCCACCCATCTATAACTATAGCTTAATGAATCAACTCTTAAACATTAAAAAGCTTCAGGGTTTCAAACCCACCGAAATGTTAAAATATTAATTTAATGTGCGTGGCGTATACACGACTCGATAAAGGGCTGCTAAAATTCGGGAGCTTTTTTCTGTTTGATTTTAAGTATTTTTTTTATTCACATTTAGTCATCTCACGTAATTTAACCCTACAAAATTTTAATCTGGCTACACCCATGCTATTGTTCATCTCTATAAATATATATATTCTCGTGTCATGTTAGTTACCATACTCCTCTACAACGGCTGCAACGATTCTCACGAAATTTTGTTTGCGTATCGGGTAGGTCTGAGAATCGGCAAACAACTGTTTTTTTATACCCTTAAATGATAAGAGTCAGGCAGAACAGCGTTTGCCGGGTCAGCTAGTAATTTGATTAAAATTTTAAAATATCAACCGAATGTGTAGGTTAGACTAAAGATCAGTACAGAATAATAATATTGTTTAAGCGTTAAGCAAAGAATAATGTTTATTCTTAGAGATAGAAATTCTTGAAAACTTAAAATAATTAATGAACAACTGATAATTGCAACTATTTTCCATCTCTTTTATTATCAGGGCGTTTCATATTTATGTCCTTTGTGTGCATCTTACCTATATTAATATCATCAATGTTTGTTCCAGCGAATAATGCCGTAATATTAAAGCTTACATCATCACTAGTTGAACAGCTTATCAGCATGATTATTTATTGTTTTGTATTTTATTATTCAGAGACAGATTTTTTTCACTTCGTTTTAAGTAATATATATCCACGCATGCGTTAATTCGGAGTTGTTTAAAAGATGAAATTATACATATAAACCTTTCTCTTCAATCACTCTATCTATTAAAAGAAACCCCATCAAAATCTGTTGCGTAGTTTTAAAGATTTAAGCATACAAAGGGACATAGGAACGGACATAGGATTTTACTTATTTTGTTCTTTCTAGTATTTTTATAAAGTTGGGACTGACGACAAAGCAGAAAATTGGTCTATTTGAAATTATAAAATTTGCGTATTAAAAACTTATTAAAGTATCTTATTTATTAGGAGTAAAGACCAAAATAATCATAATAAAAATTTAAATCGTTTTTAATTTAAAAACTTGTAAATTATTCTATAATCGTATTAATTTTTATCATACTGGTCGAGTCTACAATCTATAAATGTCAACTAAGCCCGTTAAAAAAGGTAACAAGTAATCAAGTCGATGTAAATAATACGCAGCCTTACCACGAAGACATAAGATTGATTCTTATTTATCAGTTCTGTCTTAGAAGATTTCTTTTGTTTTAAAGTAAATGATAAATTAGCACCAATCAATTCGTTTGATTTGAAGTAATTTAACCTCCATTACTCCTGTATCAATGTATAATTCATTCAACCGTTTTTAATTCTATGACTTTTCTTTTTATTATATGCTAGAGTTTCGTCCCGGCTTCGCGTGTAGTTAAACCTTTACACAGAGCGATCACGTATATATCCAAAAGTGAGAGATTTTTTAAACGGGTCCAATAGTTCCTGAGATAAGCCCGTAACAAACAAAGTAGCTCTTCAGCTATATATTATAAATATATCAGTTAGTAGAGGTGTAGATTGTCGTTGTTGTGAAATATTTTTGTTAATTAAACATAGGTTCTTAGGTACATGAGTGGACATACAAAAAATAATAAGTACAATAAAATTACAACCAAATATTACTTCTTAAATAATTGCTTTAGTTTTTTTTTTCTATAAAGTTAACATTATCATTTTAACTCAAGAAATACAATGCAACTTTAGCTAAGAGACGCTAGATGTCGCTCGTGTCACGTTTGTAGTCAGTACATTAAATACTTTAACTTAGTATATAATTAACATATAACACAAATCACTATCACATAAATTGAATGCAATAACGATAACTTAATAAACTGTAGCTTACTTAATATCAACTTAGCTTCTTAAAAACATACCATATTAACGCGTGACTAAACACACGTACAAAACGAAATCCACTGTATATATTTACATCTAATACAGACATTACTAACAATGTCACAGAACTCGGGATGCGCACTGAATATTTACAAAACACAAAGCTCGCTAATGCCCATGTGGCTATATTATGAAAAACTGTTCACGTTTATGCAAATACGTTCGGAGCAACGAGCGAAAACTAGAAAGTTACTCACACAGACGCACGCGCACACAAGCGCGCCACTATAAGCACAACAGCAGCAATCAAATTTCATAACCGCTCAAATACCAAAAAATACCTATTAAAAATCAATTAAGTCTTACCGTTTCTGCGTCTTCGGTCACACTGTTCTCCCACAACATTTTTCCAACAAAAGTCACTTTTGAAATCGATAATATCTTTATGTAAACAGTTCAGTTCATTTCCACGCGATGTTTGTTTACAAAGAAAATTTCATCCCGGTTTTTATTTGTGTTTAATTTTTTTTGGCGTACGCGAGCGCTATCGACCAAGTTACAGCGTTGTATGCGCGCACGCCGGTCCGCCGCCAACGTCGAAGATAGCCGAGGATAGTCGAAGCCAGTCGAGCGCGCCGACCTACTTTGTTCCACTTCAAGCGTTCCAAGTGGTCGAGGCATGATTTTTTCTCATATTTTCCGTTGAAATGCTACCTGTCTTTACAGGCGTGATAAAAACACGAACGCGCTTCCCTATATTTTATTTTTAATAACACATTTATGTTAATTATATCAGCTAATATATTATAAACGATATTTATTCATAACATGTATAACCGAAATTCGATTGTCTTGAATCGAGACTCTTGATCTTTGTAACATCTGTTATTTATATCATTATAAAACTAAAACAAAAGTAGTTTTAATAATTTTTACAACAGTCGCAGATAGAACAAAGAAATTATTACATTTAATATTAGTCTATTAAGACAAGTATAGCATTGCGACAAATTAAAAAATCATAAACGAAACCAATGCATCATTAAGATTATCAATTCTTACAAAGGTACAAAAGTACTGGGAAAACCCGAAGCAATCACTTTGAGAGCTGATTGCATTTGATACGAAAGTTCGTTTGCAAGGCCGTTGCATCGGAGGTATTATGTAGCTTACAAGAGACATTTACTAGCTTAAATATTAAGCTTTAAGCTCACGCCCTTTTTATGGATTTCTTGTGAATTTTGTAAGGATTGGTCTAGTTCCTTTTGCATATAACAACTAATTTGCGTTAGACGTTAGGACATTGGAAAAATAAATAATATATACATTATCTATATAAAAATTAATGCTTGTCCATGTCATTGATGAATTCATAAACTACTGGACCGATTGTCATGAAAATTGGTTTATAAATGTAATTTTCCACGGAGAAGATTTGTATAATATGCTCATAGATGCTCGCCATCTTTTCATTGCACTCGCCACCAGGTGGTTTCTTAGATTTATTTTATACAGCGAGTACATATTATAAATAAATAAATAAGATTAGCTCCATATAAATTTATTCTTATTTGGACGACCTTTTAAACTTAATGCGTACATAATTTAAAATGGAAACAATATGAAGTCAGACTAGAAAATCATACGAAAATTAACGAAAACAGCGTGTGATTTTTAAATAAAATTGCTTCATGTCTTACCAAAGTTTGTTCTACAAAATATTATAAATGTATTGTCTTTGTTATCTTTACATTAGCGACAAAATTAAATTGCATGTATTAGAATAGCAAGTTTTAATAAAATTGTTTTAAGATATATCGATACTAAAATGTTTACCTCGGCTTATTTATCAAAAGTCAGAGTTTTAATGAAAGTTATAAATTCGCCATCCCTTAAAAATACAATAATTGAGATTACACAAAGTTCTACTATAAGGACTTATAGGAATAGTAAATATTGGAATTGAATTCTAATTTCGATTACATTTTCCAACGCATCCAACGCTTGATATGGATACCTCCAACGTTTGCTTAAGTCCGTGCTACGTGCTAATTACTATGAAATGATCAATCAATTATTATTGAATGGGTCTATTATTACCCAATTAACTTATAAATTAGACTGTGATTCGAAACGTAAATTATGATACAGTTTAAAATGCAATATATCCTGGATTAGTACATTTTTAACACTAATTTTAATTGCATATTTTTAATTTTCAATACAAATTTTTACTAACAGGCTTTAGTTTCTACGAATACAGTTGTACTAATTGAATAGTTTAATAATAAATATGTTAAGTGAATTATAAAATGAACTGCAATAAAAAATAGGTAACTTTTTGACCCGATATTCCTCCGGGATACGGACTTACGCGGGTGAAACCGCGGGCCGCAGCTAGTTTATTATAATACCTTATGAAATAAGCGATCTTTTAAATAGCTGGGTTTTACAGTCATATTGTCATTGGCATTGTTAATTGTTTGTATTTGCAATAAGTATTTTACGTGTTGTATAAGAGCAATAAACACAAGGATAGAAGCGTGAAAATTCGCAACTTTATCCTCAAAATTTCACCGCCAATTAACATATTAAATAGTAAATTATACATCGTCATGCATCACATAGACACATGTTGTTTATTTAAGTAAAACTATCCTTGAAGAAGATGAAGTATCGTGTATACTTATAACGATTGTAGTCTATATTTAAGCCAAATTTCATCCCAATGCGATGAGCCCTTTTTGCATAGAAGAGGCACAATGTAAAATTCGACAATTTGACCAGTTTTGTCTTTATATCATTCGAACGAATTATTAAAGAAATTTTAAAGCCGGTAGGGACATTATGCTTTGATGATTTTATTAACAAAAGGTGACTGTAACTGTAGCGACCGCTGAAAAAAAATGTATCTACGTTAATTGTTTCTCTTATTTATTATTGGTAAATATTTTAAGAACAGTAAGTAGTTAAAAATACACATAGCATCACTATGTTTATTAATAAAATACCTCATAGTAAGTATTTATATTTTTTATTATCAAAGTTAATTTATAACGACTTGACTATGGCCCCACATGGCGCTAATGCTGTGATCACCTTGCTTGCAAGAGAAACTGAGGTAGAGTATTTCTTTAATAACAACAAATCTATAAATAGTTTACATATTGCTTTATTCGCCTGCCCGTCCGAGGCCTTACAAAATTCGCATACAAAAAGAATTCGAGATCTGTGTTCGCAGAATCAGCGTAAGATGTTGTAATTACGTTTTTTCCCCTTACTGACTAACCCTGACTGGTCGGTGAGTCAAATTTGCTTTTGTATGGTCTATTTATTATCTTAACCATTCAAAATCGAATTCCCGATATTTCGGCGGTGCGCAATTGCAATGGTTTTTACCAGTTTTTCGTTTATATTTTTTTCGTGTAGTATCAAAATAGAGTTATCTAAATATGAAAGTGGAAAGTATGTACCTGAATTCATATACAGTTATATACATACATTCTTGTACAGTTTTTTTAGACATTACGAAGGTTTTCTTCTCTAAAGCGTTATTGTTTTTAAACATTTTTATATTATTTAATCGTCATTATTATTTGATAAAGAATAACACTAAAGTAACAAATTGAAAAGCCTAGAATCATTCAATAAGTTTATGGTTTCTTTGAAGAGTTTGTTCATTAAGTAAGAAAACGTAGCAAAGTAAGTACTATTGTATTGCAAAACCTAATGTCAATTACGATGCCTTATGAAGAACAATAAACACTGAATCGTAGTCAGATAGTAATATCTCAATATAAAACAAATCATGATATATATGGTGCCTGCATAATCTTAGGTAATTCGCTTAACCTGAAGGGAATTCTTGAATTGCAAATGTCAGCACATAATATAATTCAAGTCACAATACCTTAATAAATATTTTGTTATACACCTATAAATTACATGTAAAATTATGCAAACCTTCAATTGTGTATATTTATTGATCAAGTGCGTATTTATTGATAATTCTGTATTACTCGGAAACAGGATGTAATTAATTCACAAACTTTATATTATTAGAACTCAAACAACTGTTAATCTAATTAATATGGAGGTTTATGTAATCATGTCGGTGAAGTGGGAATTCATTAAGATTTATATAGCAGCGAAGGTGAAAAATAACTAACTGTATCTACAACTATTGTTGTTAATGCGTGTTTTGTTTTTTTTTTACCAGCGTTTCATTATTGCCTTATTTTTGCTTAGCCACAGGTTGGATGTTTGTTTTCCTTTATTATTAGGGTTGCCTGGTAGACATCGCTACCTAGCGATAAGGCCGCCTTTTGTTAATTGTTTAAAGCTTTTCGCTCGCCATTTTGTACGTGCAAGAATTTTCGTTCATTAATTTGTTGCTCATTTGACGGCTATTTTGGTCCGTTTGAATTATATATTCTTTTCTTCTCATTAATAATGCATACTTAATGAGAAGATAGAATTTTGCACCAGCATAACACAGGAAGAATTTTCTTCTAACGTAAATAATACGCCGACACAATTTCCAACCAAAAAACTTGGATAAAAATCACTTACTTATATATTTTCCTGTTATAAAACCTGTTTTAATTTGTCAAATTGTAAGTATTACCATTGTGTATTACGCAATTTTGTGCCCTGTTATTTCTACATTCAAAGTTTCCACTGCTTATTGAGCTGTGTAAAAAGTAATGGAAAAGTGATTTGGAATATTTCAAGAAGCATTTGTGAAATAACAACATTTATTATTTTTTTATGTTGGGATAAAATTATCTTATATAAATATTAAAGCTAAATTTTAAGAACGTTTTAAATACGATAAGTCTTAAGCCGATAGAAACTGTATTTGTACCCCCGTGTGAGAAGGCATTTATATTTCATCTTCATTAAGTGTTCGTCTAATTATAAGTAGGTAGTGAAAGTGGTAATTTCGTATAAATAATATAAAACAACATATCTTAAGCAATCATTACATATCAAACAAGAACATGCGTTATGTAATGATGTAAACACATAGGCGTAAGTACTTACGGAATTTATTCATAACCAACATTGTTCTGAGAAGTGTCTGTATGTCAAACTGTGTATTTACGTCTTGTCAAACCATTGTTGTATAGCGATCGATCAATGCTGATAATGTCGATGGAACCAAAGTTCTTAAAATCTAACCTTTTGGTGGTTTTTGAGAATTCATTGATCGGCTTTTTGGATTGATACGAACTGTTCGCTTATTTCCTACAATGTGATAAGCATCTTTGAAAACCACAGTTTAACAGCTAACAGTAACTAGCATTTATTCGTATATTAATCGTCATTGAAAGTTAACATTCAAGCTTTTTAGAAAGAAAGAAAATACGTTTATTATGAGACATACACGAAGATAAATATAAAAACAAAGGTCACTTATTAGGTACTTTAAATATATATGTGCTTTAATTAGGCCTGCCACTCAACGTAATTACAATAATTTTCATAAATTTCCTTCTGTGTTGCAGATGTGTTCATGCTCAAATTATTTAATTTATGAATATTTTATAACCCGGCAAACGCTGTTCTGCCTAACTCTTATCATTTAGGGGTATGAAAAATAGATGTTGGCCGATTCTCATAGATACCGGATAAGCACAAAAAATTTCATCAAAATCGCTCAAGCCGTTTCGGAGGAGTATGGCAACGAAAACTGTGACACGAGAATTTTATATATTAGATAAGCAATATATACATGTATTATTATCAAAAATCACTCCTTTAAAACGGTTAATAATTCCTATCCATCAGTCTTCACAAGCTATTTATTTCTTGCTCTGTCAAAAAAATCATGAAATCAAATCATTCTCATGGGAGGTGCTATTGCTTAACAAGCTGTGAGGTGTACGATTTTAAAATAAATTATCCAACATTGCACACTACCTATATACTTACTTTATATTCTCGGTTCACACTTTGCTAATGTTTTTGGAACAAATAGAAGGATAGGTAAGTATTATTTGACAATTTCGAACAAAAATTGTAAAAAATATACTAATACAATACTATGTACTAATTGGGCACATATTTATAAACCATAATTATGATAAGACTGTCAGTCCGCCCCGTTTTCGCTCGTGGTACATAAACAGCTCTCAGATAACACGCCTATATCAAACAGTAAAAGAATTTTTGACAGACAGTATTTGAGAGATTTTTATGACATAAGCATGTTCAAACAAATAAACAAAATCTTCAGCTTTACATTTAGTACAGGTCATCTGGCAATAACTCTTCTCATTATCAACGATTCACTAAGGTTCTACGCAATCAAAATGAATGAAAAATGTCTGAATTACAACAAAATCGAATCGTCGTCTTGCAACTCCTGTGCGTAATTAAAAAGCATCGTATCCCTATATAATGCTGACTATCTACATCTATTGTAACAGGATATAACACTGATCAAAAAACCAAATCCGGTATTTGATCCTGATCGCACAATCTTAGGAAAAGCCCAGAATAAATATGTTTAGCCCACTTGTAACTTGGCTCCAATTGCAGACTCATTATTATAGTGTCATTTACATATTTATTTAAATGATTTATATTATATCGATGGTGAGGCTTGAAGCTATTGTTAGGTCTCGCATTACAATTTATTTCGCGTGACCGTATACTGGTTATATTCAACCCTTGTGTAGAATACATATGTATAAATAAAGTAATGTTGGAGTTTATTTTACAGATGATGACCTCCTTGTCACAATAGTTAACGGGTGAGCGTAGGACCGGTGGGTCCTAGGTTCGACTCCTGGTGGGGATACAAAAAAATGTCTGGCAAAAAGCTGATCATTTTCTTGTCTTTGAAGAAAATCAACTAGTGAAACTTGGGGACACGGAACCTCACCCTTTATTTTACACATGATTTAAGTATTACTTTAGACTGAATTTCATTCTCAAAATTTATATCATCGTCAAAATTTTGTTTACTACATACTTTAGATACCTTTACTTAAATCTTGTTTGTAAGGTACAGTTTGTATGTTGATAATTAATAGATAAGTAAGTCGATAAGTTGTATCAAAACAACAATCCAATGTTATAAAATTTCAACGAGTCTTAAAAATTACGTTCGTGATCCCATTCGTGATCTTTTATATTTGCTTGTATTATAAAGTGCCATATGTTGAAAAATCGAATTATTTTGTAGAAAAATAGCCTACAAAAATGATTTGAATAACTCGTTTCTTTGGTCTATGTTGATTAATTTATGAATGTAAATAATCTTCGCAATTTATGGAATTATTGAGAGCATATAAAATTATTTGACGTAATAAATTATGTTATAAAATGTCTACAGGCTCTTATGATGCATGTGCTTATTATTCGAGTTTAATTTAATATGTCAATTAAGGGCTGGTTATTCAACAACCTTCCAGACTCAGCATTAAACTGTTAATACGAGGAATAAAATTTACTATCTCTCGATTGATTCGTACTAACCACAGCACTAAAAGGCAATCAAAATCTATCCAATGCTCACGTTCATCTCAAACTTTATAACAACTTTAAAATAGTGATTTGAATAATTCAAATCAAGATAGATTGCCCAAACCGTACGAAGCTGATATAATATGCACAGAAAAACTGACATTGCGACAACCTTCGTAGCAGCATAGCAACAAGGCACGATGCTAATAAATGTAAGAGCACTGATTATATAATTAACTCTTATACTATTGGCTTTTAATAACAGGCTTTGCAACTTTTACATCGATTATTTTTTACGATACCGTTTTTAAATGTTATTTTTGTTTTGATCGTTTTTAAGTCTGTTTTTAAAGTATAACTGTATGAATTTTAATCGCTTAGAAAATTAACGCTTTTGCTAACAATTTAATCTATGCATTTTTATATCCATAATAAAGAAACTCATTTCTTAACTAGTTTTCCATTCGCGGCTTCACCCGTTTGCCAGAGCGGGGTAAAAAGTAGAAGTGAAAAGATAGACACTTCTCGGGGATTTCCGTTCCCGTTCTGTAATTTCAGCTATAAAACTGTACACTGGCCTTTTTCGAGTCACTATCTGTGTACCAAATTCCATCGAAATTGGTTCATTAGTTGTAGAGTTCGCTTATAGAAAAGACAAAACAGACAGAATTACTTTCACATTTTTAATATAAGTCAGGATTTATAATACCGAGTCACTTAAACAAAACAAGAAATAACCATTAATTCAATTTGTATGAAACATGTTTTGACTATGAATTTATCTACATCTAAACATTTGATATTTTCTATATTTGTAATGGACGAACTCAAAAACTGTTAAAACGGAATAATAGAATAATAAATTTTTTATTTCTAACTTCATGAATGTTATAAACATATATAATGATATATCGTATTCATCTCTTTTCCATTTTGTAAACAATAATAATTGAAAATGATTGGAAGTGTACAAGTAGTTAAAGATTTCTTAATAACCCTTACGCGTAAGGTTTTCATTGCAATAAATGTTTCACGTTTGAAGCAACTTACCTATTACCATCAGGCAAACCACCAGCTTGGTTGCCCGCTATGACATAAAAAAGCTAGTTAATTTTTATTACTTCGGAAACAAATATACATAATACGACCTGCCGTTGCTTAGCCTGTGGTACCTACATTTAGCCACAGAATAATAAGAACAAGTATTATAACATTGTAGAACCATGTACTAACGGTTAAACATTTTTGGAAATCAGTCCCGAAATTCCCTAGACTAGCGCGTTCAAAAACTCATAAAAATTGTTATTTGAATGCTAAAAACTAAAAATTAAACATAAAAACTGTGCAGCTGTATCTTATTAATATAGATCGTTTTATATCATATAGTACTGTATAATTTATGCTAACGAAGTGTATATTCGACGTCTATTATTTCCAAATAAAACATTTAGAATACCTGTCGGCAGCAAAAAGTTGTTTACGATATTTAGTGTGGACCTCAAGGTTATAAAAACTAAGCTCACACGCCGGCGCCATATTTGCCGACAATTGACACAGAAGAAAACGTATAAAGGTATATTGTCGATAACGTACCTACGTTAAGAATTAGGTACCTACCTAAATTCCTATATAATGTTATTTAAACTCTATAATAAGGGAGAAAGGGGTCATTTTTGATGCAGACGTATGAACGCATCGATTGAAATGTAATCATAGAAAACGACAGATGTAACGAAATTTAATAAAAAGGCGTGTACATAAATTCTAAGCCGACAGTAATAACCATTAATCCGTCAAATGTGAAACTTCGTATTAAATTTTTATTTGATGTGTGATTGCGGAAAAATATAAAATGATGAATAATTATTAAATTAAGGAGGTGTAAATATAGAGCACAAGAATTTGAAAATTATTTTTTGTGCAAAAGCGATATTCTATTAAAAAATTCAAAAGTTGAAATTTTTTATATCAGTGTTCCATAAAGTGAGAGGCGAGCACGTTTGCGTATAAATCGTGCCAGCTCGTACCGGGGAAGGTACACAGAAGATCGAATAGAAATAGTATAAAATGTGCGCTTACGCTTCTCAGTCCCTTCCTTTACATCCGTCGTCAAATAATCATGGTGGTGATCACTTACCATCAGGCGAACCACCAGCTCAAATGTCCACACTGACATAAAAAAGAACATGAAATATAAGAGAAAAACGCATTTATATAATTATGCAATTAAAAAGCTTAAATACATAATAGTCTTTTTATGAATAAAATGAAAAAATATTTGCCTTACGATTTTAAAAAGCAAATCTTATTTACCCCGCTTTTGATAAGAAAGTTTATACATACAACGATTTTTGATGCTTCTTTTAAAGGATGTAATTGATAAATTTGAATGATTGTACTACGATTTAGTCATTTACAAAGAATTCATATGTTCTATTATTAAAATAGATTCAAACTAACGACTTGAACTCGGAAGTCGAGTTATTTCCTACTAGGTTTTTTAAAACGCATTTAAAAATAATTTTCTAGTTGTAGTCTTAATTATTTTTTATGCAATCATTAATCATAATTATAGTCCCGAATTTGTTTCAACGGTTATGTCATCATAATGTTATCATAATAATGTCAACATAATTTTGTTCTTTGATAATGTGCCGATTCCTCGTGTAACATCATGATGCAGATATGTAAAAATTGAAAAATCTATTGTATATATTTTGATACGATGATAATCTAATACATAATTTGCATTGCATTTATAACCGCTATGCTACTACTTTTCGAATATTGCAACTATTGATATAATAATCATGAAAATTCTAACAAAATAAAATCATTCGTAAAATTCTCTTTAGGTAAATAAAATAACTTAATACGATAAATTAATTTATTACACTATGTTTCAAATATTTTACACTTACACTATTACAATATACAATATAGTATAAAAGCAGGAGGCAGTGTCAGGTTACCATAAGCCTTTTTCAGTCATAAATACGCATGCAAGAATGTTAAGAAATAATATTATCTTCATACATTAACCCGCATCTTAAAACTAACTTATTATTACGGCAGTTGTTCATATAAAACTATTATAGTAATTTTACGCAAACAATTAACAATAAACAAATTCGAAAACACAGTAAAATTAAATACATCTATTGAAATTAAAAGTTTAAAATTACTATCACCGTGAGATGTCAAATTATATATCTTATGAGATATTTAATGTCGAATAATATGACTTAGGTACATTTTTATACGTGTAAGTACTAACCACAAATAGAAAGAACTAGACTTCTCATTGGTTCTTAAAATTTCTATTCTTTAAAAACATTCTTATTATATCTACGTCGATACTGAAGAACAGCATTAAAAAGGCTATATAGGCAACACGAAAATACTATTCTCATATCGTACAGAAATAGAATAATATGCTATGAAAATAAAAAGTTATATGAGAATGGTCTAGATCTCTCTATCTATGGCAACTAAACATAATTAAACTATAAGGTAAATAAATAAAAGCTAAAAGAACAGAAGCGATTTCACGAAGCACGTGCTAAATGGCACCAGACTTAAAAATAAACCAAATATTACTACGTTAAATTTAAGTTTATAGAACATTATTAGTTATTACAATACAAAGGCATTGAAAAGATAAGTTCATTTTGAAAAACACAAGTAATAAAGCGATTAATATTTAATTAATTCAGTATGAAGGCGTTTTTAAAACATTGAATTACTAAAACAATAGCAAAACATGCTGAAGCCAAGATAAAACTAAACGTAAAAAGATCGTTCGATAGTCGAGTAAAAGAAAGATTCGAAAAAAGCAACGCACGCCTTTTATTTACATCGAATAGAAAAGTCGAGAAACCCTACAAAGCTATGGAAATTCAATTTACATCAGCTTTATGTATTTATCTGTAATCATCACACTTCCGCGCTAACCTAGTAATAATTTACGATATATCCGTCCATTTCTCTTTGCATTTAATACCTACTTTACAATTTTCCTACATTTTCTTATAGGAACATCTGTAGAATAAAGAAACACTATACAGTAGATATATTACACAAACTTAAAGAAAATTACTTCTACCACGTCATAACATTAAATGTGCCTTTAACTGATTGGCACTGAAGAATAGCTCCAACAAATAATGTATAACATAATTCTTGACGATTCACATCTCAGTACCATAATTGCAACATTAATGAGATCAAAGACACATTTAACAAATCGCTTGTCTATCTACACGTCGATATTTACAGAACTCGCACTACAGTGCGTACAATGTATGACACTTTCGGAAAAGTTTCGAAAGGCGCGGCTTCAGAACCAAAGAACAAATGAAAAGTAAACACACCACTAATAACAAGACACATAATAAAGGTCATTTTAATGCTCGACAATTCTTTGGCCTATTCAAGCTAATCTAAGGAGTTATAGGAGTAATTTCTCAGTGGTATGAGTTTTCCCTGTTCATTTGACTCCTGGATCCGCGCCTAGATTCGAGTGTATCGGATTATCCTGATCCTCCAGAGCCGTTTGTATACATGTCTGATGCGGCCTTCTGTCCTGCTCGGAAAACGCTTTGGACAGTTTGGGCGGCTCCCTGAAATACATACAAGGAAATGGTTCAATACTTTGGTTTAAATAATTGATAAAACATTGTGAGATAATAACATATGATATTTATTATACTAGAAGTCTAATGCTTGAGGATTAAAACCGTTTAAAAATTCTTGCAAAATGACAACAATTTTGAAATATTGTAAATATTTTGCATACATTTTTACATAATGGGAATTCATTGAAATAACCAATAAATGTCGTTGGAAACAATTGTGTAAATAATTGCTTATCTTAATTTAGCCAATTAAAATTATGGTTAAAAATTAGATGATGATTAATTCAGATGATATAAAAATATAAGCCTTGTTAAATTAAAACAATAATAATCGTATTGATATAAAAAACTAATGAAGTTGATTATAATGATTGCACCTATTTTTTAACACAAACAAGTCAACTATTCTACAACGTAAAACATAAAAAGCTAGAACACAAAAGCTTTTATACCAGTGATAACAACTATAAAAAAGGCGCAAACAGTAACCGCAATCAGAAATTTACAAAATATTTATGATACTTTTATTTCTTCTTCCTTACTCTTCCTTTTTCCCTAACCGTAACACATGATCTTCTTATTTATTTTCTTTAAACGTCTACCATACGGAGTACTTTTAATAATATTAAAAGCGTTATTATAATGAAATTTCGCATCAAAATATCTTATACACGCTTCACATATATTTTCCAAACACCAAAAGAAAACAGACACGTGTAAATCTAAGACACTGATGAATGATTCCTATTCAAGAAGACAAAACATCATTATCGATATAGACCCTAACGCCACCTAAACGCTAAATTTATCCACAGTAAAAGAACAAATGTACCTGTATCGCCGCTCCTAAGAATTGCGAAAAGGCCCTGGTAACGTTGATGGCGGCTGATACTAACTGACCTCTGCCTGGACCCTGTTCGACGGCACTAGGAGGCTCCAGGGGTATCTAGCAGGTGAATGACGGGTTAATTACATAGCACATTGAACATTATAGCTATGAGCGTGATCGAGTTTGCTTTAGATTTTTGAGAAGCGTTTGATTACGTTGCAGCGTTTAAAAGACTGCGTGTTCAGTTGCATTTTTGTTTTAAACTTACCTTCGTATGTTATAAAATAATAATTGAAAACTAAATCCAAAACAAACACGAACTTAATGGTTTTGTGCAATGAAATGATGAAGTGAAAAGGTGCATGCAGTATAGTTATTAGTTTCACATAAAGCATTCACAAAATTTACATTATGTACAGAAATAGTATAAAAATAAAAATGCAATTGTTTACGATTTTTACAACAAAAGTTTAGAGTTTTATTATTATATGATATTTTTTATATGATATCTACTGTGTATATCATAGTAGGTATACTTATATCATATGCGTATATTACATTTCGAAAATTACATTATAATTATATAACAATGTTATTCACCATGTTCAGTTTTTATATCAATCGGCGAAAAGAGAAACTTTAGTTGATTTCCTATTTGAATCAAACATGTCATTACGACGGAATAGTGCAATATTAAATTGTTTAATAATACCAGCCAATCAGTTTTAGTACCCATTTCATCCCGAGAATCGATTGTTATTGCACGACAGTTAATAACATGTTCGCAAGCATTTAGTATTTTCTAGATAGAAATTAGAAGTAGAACGTTAGAAACAATGTACATAGGTAGTATTACTCACCAAAACACGCATCACAATTATTTACACTGATTCTAATGTATGACATTTCATTAACTATATAGATTGTTATTCTCAATTGATTGCAGACTTCTGGAGGGTCATTTCAAATAAAATAACTTTGTTAAAAAGGTATTTACTTTGGGTTGTGGTTGATTAAGATAATAAAAGTGCACAATGATAAGCAAATAATTGAACATAATATATTATGTATCTATAGTATGAGATGATATGGGTGACAATGCTATTTCAAACTTAAAGTTAGTCACGTAGTAAAATTTAAAGTTAATTAACATTTAATATTCACAAAATTAAAAACAATGAATGTAGCATAACATTTATTTACAAGCAGAAAAATATAAAAGAATAAATAAATTCTTATACGATATTAGTATCCCTAATTTCGTCGTAACAGGGTTGTACCGCACCGTTGGAAATAGTCATTATTATTCGAAACTTAATTTTCTGTAACAGGGCCCACATAAACTTTTCACTAAATTAATTGTAAACGCCATTTATATTTACACTTAGTTACAATTCTGTACAACTTAAACTAGTAGTGCATCAGATTTAACTGGAGCTATCGAGTTATAAGAATAAAACGTAGTCCATTTAATCCGAATCGCCCAGCACCTCACCCCCAATCACAAAGCCTAAGTAAAAGTGATGAGAAACCCACTCTGTTGGCGGGGGGCCCTTCGTCCGCATTACCGACGAAAGGCCCAGATCCGAACCAGTTGACTCTAGAGCTCGTCGCTTGTGATGGCGTCGGTTGTCTCACTGACGCTGGCCTACTCGGCCTAGATCCCCCCGGTCCCGGGCCAGTTTCCCTCCACTGCTGCCACAACCAAGCTAACCCATCCAGTATCGGTCGACGAGGCGCTGGTGGAGGAGGCGGAGGTGTCGTCGTCCGCCTTGCCTTCGGTGTCACGACCACTTGATTGAGTAATGCCTACGGTTATATTAGTTCTAGAGTTCTACGTGATTATTAATGTAAGTTATAGATAAAATAGAAGTATTAAAGTTAGAGCTCAGATAAAGATTGATGACAGACAAATGAATCAAGCGAAGACTCGTTACTCGCATTAATGCGATATTGTAGTATATTTAGGTTAATTGTTACCTTATATTATAACCTGTAAAGAAACATTAGGTAGAAAATGAAAAGTTAGAACTAACAGCGAGACGAAGTTGTTCATCCAAAGAACTTGCCGTGGTTGGACCGAAACCTTGTTCCTTCAACAATGCCGCAAGCAGCGCATCATTGCTATTTCCATACTCAGTGCTCAGTGATATAGACGATTTAGTAGCCTCCGACATCATTCCCGCTGGTTGTGTCTTTTGTATTAATTTCTTAAGCGCTTCATCTGGATCATGTCCTAGAATTTTAAGAATGTAATTTATATCTGATGCTTTAATAAAATGAAAGATTTTAGTCTCGAAATAGAATTTTACAGCAACACATCGATGAGTGCACATACACATAACAAATAATATTGGTATTGTTCTTCTTAAATATATTGAAATAATGATTAATAAAACTGAATAAAAATTAGCTTTACCTGTAATAGCTAATTTGCTTCTCACAGTCGTGGTCTCTTGGGCATCTTGGAGCTTTATCAATGTTTGCAGTAGCTTGGCATCATCTTGTTCATTTTTCAAGTCGTCCTTTACAGCAATTTTAATATTTTGAGGCTTTATCGACGTTGTGGGAGGTATACCTTTATTACTTTGAATCGCAGCAGGTCTCTGTGTCAAAGGATCAAAGGGTTCATTCAAGGGTGAGGGTGATGCAAGCAAATTGGATAAAAGCTTTAAATCATCGTCCACACTTGGCGGATTATTTACACTCACAGTGGTTGTAACAGTTGGTAACGTTGGTATATTAAATTTGGATGGATCCTGTCCCGTTGCTTTTAAAAGTGCTTGAAGAAGTTTCGTATCTTGTTCGAATTGTTTTATGTCATCTTCAATTGAAAGCATGTTTTGACGAGGTGTAGTTGTTATGCGTGTAGTAGTGGTTCTTGTTGTTGTAGTTGGTTTTGGTGTCGTTGTTGTCATTACCTCTGTTGTTCCTACACTTTTGCCTTGTTGTATTTCATTCAGACTTCTCTCCACAGCGAGTGCTATGACACGATTAGCTAATGCTGTTTCGGGATCCTCATTTTTGTTATTTGTGTTTAAGACGGATTTCTGCAAAATACATGTTGTTATTATTATTCAGTTTTGGTATACAGAAGTTCTTTACATTTTATAAATATTGCTACTTATGATATTATTTTCATTGCTTATTTTATACAAAATTTAAATTGAAATTAAAAATACACTTTTTATGCAAAAAATTATAAATTACACGTACCAAATTTTGTAAAAAAAGTAGGTCTTCTTCATCTGAATATGTAGAACTACTAGGGATTTCTGTTGTTATTGTGATTCGACTATTTGGTGTGGTAGTAGACATTATTTTATTAATAGGTTGGAATGTTGTAGAAATTCCAATGTCTTCAGTTGTAGGCTGGAAAGTAGATACAGTAACAATTTGCGATTTTACAGTTGACGTAAAAGGTGCTCTTGTTGTTGTATACACTGGCCTTACATTGAATGAAGTAGTTGGATTTGATCCCATTGAAGTTGTTAATGGATTAGAAGCAATTCTCACATTTGATGTTATACCCGAAATTATAGGCTTATTATTATCGACATTTCTATTACTCGTAGCTTGCAATAGCGCTTGTAATAGTTTGGTATCTTCTTGTAATTGTTTTATGTCATTGTTTATTGAGGATGTTGTTGATTTGACTATTGATGCTTGTGTTGTAGGTGGTACTGATTGAGTTGTAGTTATAGGAGTTGTTGAAGTTTTAAAAGTTGTTGTTGCAATGGCGGGCGTTGTTGTTAGTATAGATTTGACATCACCCAATGAAGGTATATTTAGGGATGTAGGATCTCTTCCAGTAGCTTGCAGTAACGCTTTTAACAATTTCGTATCTTCTTCGAATTGCCTTATATCCTCTTCAATAGACCGCACGGTTGTTGTTTGCACTTTAGTGATAGCATTAGAGTTCACTTTGCTAGCTGGTTTTTGACCCATGGCTAATAAAAGTGCTTGTAAAAGTTTTGCGTTCTCCTGTTGCTGATTTTCCAAAATTTTAGCATTTTCAAAACCACCTATATTTTTTGGATTTCGTTCAGTTTGCATTTGATACACTATATTTGTTGCACTAGCTACTGAGGTTGCTGTAGGCACACGGAATGTTGATATTGGTAATGTCGTAGGCATGTATGATGTTTCGGTTGTTACAGTTGTAGTCTCGGTTGTACTTCCATCAGATAAAATGCTGCTCGGCGTAGGGTTAAAGTTACTTAACTCGGCAGTAGCCGGCGCATCCGATGTAACAGAAGACACGAGTGTCGTTTCTGCCAATGTTGTTACTTGGGTTTCAGTAGTGACAAGAGGTTCATCCATAAATACAGGCGTAGGAGGCTCATCTCTGACTGTTTCAGTACTTAGTTCAAATGGCGTGCCTACAGAAGTTTGTACTGTTGTAGTTATTTCATTGTTACTTTCTGTATTCATTTGTAATTGTGGTGTTTGTGTATTAATTTCAGTTGTACTCAAAATGGTTGTAGTTTGAAGATTATTAACTGTAGTTAATTTAGGAATTTTAGGTGAAGCCAGTTTCAAAACATTAGACTCTTGTGTAGACGCTACCGTGACGTCTTCTATTGGAATAAATTTGAATACTGTGTTTCCATTAGCATCATCAGGTTTCTCAGTTCGGATTTGTTTAGTCTGTAATGCATTCATAAAAAATATTATCCTTTACTCGCGATTACGAAATATAGGAAACAAATAAATAATACATATGCAGTTCCTTCACCACTTACCTTTAACCACGTTACGTTTAATTTTAAATAAAAAAAAAGTGTTAAAGGCAGTTTCGTAATTTTTAATTTTCCTCGTTAGTGAGTATGCATAATTAATATAATTAAAAAAAATATTAATCCACCAAAGCATGATTAAGATGTCAATATGATTTGATGTAAATTATTATTATACCTCCGGATCGATATCCAGTGTTAATATTCTTGTTTCAGGAGTTGAACTTGTCATTGAAGATATGACCATCTCCTCTTTAGTGGCCAAAGATATACTATTAAGCAGAATCTCATCAACAGAAGGTAGCATTGTAGTTGTGCGTAAACTTAAAACATGCGAGGCAGTGCTTTTTTCAGCAGGTGGCTGTGTGGAGGTAGTTATACCCAATGAACTGCTATCTTTTATATTAAGTGCCGATGAGGGTATCTGCAATTATGAAATAATATGTTATGCCTCGCAATGTTGTTAAAAGCTTTACTATTTCCCAAGGATCATGCATACAGCTTACTACAAGACCATCACCAACTTACCCCATCTACGCGTGAATGTGTTCTATACAAAAGGAAAAAAGTGAAGCCCAAAGCACAGCGTTCAAGCTAAACAACATAAAATCAATACCATTACTTGTAGGTTATTTACAGTGTCGATGGTTAATCGGTTTTCCTTTTCGTTATTTGAAGTGTCTTTGGATATCACAGTATTAGTGGAAACTCGGATAGGGTTAGACTGTGGTCTGACAATGGCCGGAATGTTATGGATGGGGCTGTATGGATTTTTTAGACTCCATGGACTGATTGGTAGTACGTCAATTTTTTGCATGATTTGTGGCACTCGAGTTCCATTCGGAAACTTGCGTATTATTGTGTTATTTGGTAGTACGCCGTAAATGATATATGGACTTGCTTCTGTTAATGCTTCCAGTGGGTTATCGTTAGGATCTTTACGTACCACTGTATTATTAGGAAGTATTCCAAAAATAACAAAATCTTTTTTTGGAATGGTTGATTGTGTAGCAAAGTTTTGCTGATTGCTGACTGTTATTATGTCATTTGATTTAATATCATTTGTAACTGTAGTTGTAGCAGTTTCTATACCTGAGGGTGTCGTATTATCTGGCTCATCTAGAGTTGTTGTTCTTAGTATTGTAGTAGTTTCCGTTTCAATTTTAGTTGTTAAATCATAATCACTCGTAGTGCTTGAAGGCACAGTTTCTAAATTATCATTTTCTTTCTCTTTAACTGCCTCTGTCGTTGTTTCATCTTGGCTAGTTGAGAGTGTAGCACTCATAATCGATATATCATTAGTGAACGCATCAGCAACATTGCTAGCAGTCTCTAACGTTGATTCATCAGTTTTTATTGTATTTGTTAATGGATCGTCATTGATTAGGGTAGTTGCTATAAATGCATTGTTAGTTGTAGTGGTTTCTAAAGGAACTGTTGATGGGGATGTGGTAATGGATTTAGTCGTGGGATTAAGGAAATCGTTAGGAAATGTTGTTGAACTTGTTTCAATTTTATCAGTGTCAGAAGTAACAGTCGTCAAGGTCATGGTATTCATTATCTCCGTCAAGCGACTAGACATTAAGGCACTTGAGCTGTTTTTGCGATTAATGAGGTTATTGAATGGTGGATTACTAATTTCATTGTTATGATCACGTAATAGATCTTCAATCATTTTGAGAACGCGAGCTTTTTTTGACAATACCCACAATTGTAGTTGTGACACTTGTCCTGGATCTTGCAAATCATTAGCTTCATCTGATTCATTTAGTGACAACTGAATTGAAGAAACTGGTGATTGTAATTGAGTATCTAGAGAATCTTCTCGCAAACTGTTTAATTCAATAGGAATAACGTCTTCTTTTGGAGAGTTGGTAGAAGATAGGACTGATTTAAGATTGTTAACAGGGTCCTCGGTGGAGTTTTCAGGGATAATATCATTGTTAGTAATTGTACTTGAACCTGATTCAGAGATAAATAATTCTGTAGTTTTGATAGTACTAGTAGAGACCTGTAAATCTTGTCTTATGGTAGTATCAATAATTGATGTCTCTGTATCAGATGCAAATACGGTAGTTTCGGTAATTTCCGTGGGTTGTATTGTATTTACAGACACGCTAGACTCAGTATTGACCATTTGTGAATTATCAAGCATTTCCGTGCTATTTACAATTTTTTCAATGTCTACACTTTGGAGGACATTATTTGTATCGTCAGATGGTTCATTTATTATATTAATATTTGCAGTGTCTTTAATATCCTCCAAACTGTAAGGCGTAGTATTAGGAGGGGAACTATCATCAACTATCGGAACCCTGCTAAAAGCGTCAGGATTCAACGTGTTTAACAAATTAGTCATACCTACAGATAGCCTAGATTTACTTTCTTCGTCCATACCTTCAATAATGCTTCTAATGTTACTCGATAACATGCTTGTTAGTCCAGAAGAAACTAGTCCGTTATTAGATAATAAAAGATCAGATATGCTATTATATACCATTGTCGGTTTGTCAGTAGACAGCACATTTGTTGTTGATGCAGCAGTTGTCATTCTGTCAATTGGAGTTTCAGTTTCAGAATATAAAACTCTGATAGCAAATGGTTTACGGGCAGACAAAGGAGTAGTAGGAGGAGGAGTGGAAGTTGTTTGGGGTGGGGTAACAGAGATGGTTTTTTCGTCTTCTGCTTTTAGTGACGGTGTAACATTTTCCCCAACCGGCATACTGTTAAACACAATTTGTTTATTCTGTTCAGTGGTTTGTACAAACATAGCATTTGTGTTCAAATTATCCTTTGATGTTACCGTTTCCTTACTTGCAAAGCCTGTGCCACTATTTACATTAACGTTGTTACTCACGCCATTAAGTGTTTGCTTTACATTGGAATCGGTAGTTTGTTTTGGTAAAACTTCGGTCGTTGTAGAGATTCGAGGTTTTGGCGTTGACGTGAGTATTTCAGCTAAAGCATCAAATATGGATACTGTTACTGATGGTGAATGTTGTGATGCTTCAACATTTAATACTTGTAAAGGTTTCGTCAAGCTTTCAGACAGTCTCAAATCGGCCGAAGTTAATGGCCGACGTGTCTTAGTTATAGCTATAGCATTCAATTCGGGCCCTAATTGTATTTCTTCTCCCTGTTCCTGAAATAAAAGGTGTTCTCACCCATAAGTATAGAAATAAAGAACAAGATAATAAAAAGAAGATATTTATAAAGATTACCAAGATACCCTGGAATACTGAAAAGATGTGCATAGACCAAAGCCTCTTTATTACTTTTAAGTAAATGACTACCTAAACAAGATATTTGAAGATAATTTTGGTATTTAATGTATATTACATAAATAAAATGAATGTACAACATTAAAACAAAATGTTAAAATGAAATTTATTTAATTTCTTCATGTTGTTAGTGTAATGATATTCTACATGTTTTTATTAGTTTGTAAACAAAACTGTGTTTAAATAATTTTAAAGCAATCTGATTATTTAAACACAGTTCAATTCATAAATATAATTAAATTATTCTAAATATATTATAATTAGGAGACAATCTATCAAAGTTAATTAAATGCAATGAAAAATTTAATTGTCTCCTTATGACAGCTTAATTAACATATTATACAAAAGTGGGAAATGCAAAGGTGAATAGTGATGCGATGGTAAGTCTAAATGATTCCATTAACCAGTTCTAAGGATGATTCGTGAGATAATGCTGATGATGTGACGTTCATTCTTGACATTATTTCTGTTGTGACATCAGAGAACTCATTCCCGTACAATATCGGCTCATCGACGGACTTTGTAAACTCATCAGTCACGAAGAATTTCAGCCCAGCCTTTAGCAACAAGAAACTTCTCGTTACATATTTTTTTATTTCAACTTTGTTTAAACAGTGATAGTAAGGTTTTGAAAAATTTGTGCAATGATCATTATGTTGCAAATAAAACTGATCATATTCTCCAACGTACATAAAACTTTGTAATGCCATAATGATTATTGCAAT